>NC_090733.1:69265340-69297840 GCF_036898095.1 Palaemon carinicauda
GTGTGTGTGTATGTATATACAGTAATACCTCTTGATACAAAAGCTTCTGCATACAAAATTTTCATGCTGCGAAACGAGATTTGAATTTTTTTTTTTTTGCTCTATACCAAGAAAAATGTTTCATGTTACAAAAAGAGGTATGATACGAGAACCTGGCCCGCCATCGAGACTGATTTTGAAATTCCCACGTCATCTGCCATAAATTCACCATTATCCTCACGAGCTCCCATTAGTTATCTCTCTGCTAGCTACAGCCATACGATCCTGCTTTCCTACTGGTCAGCATCTATTCCATCATGCATCTACGTATCTCATGTCTCGTCCAGATTGAATTCATGTTGGTGATCTCGCTTTCGTGCTTTTACTCATTGAACTGTATCGTGTTGCGATATTCAACTTACGCGTTATTAGCACAAAGAAAGTGGCTGATGTGCAGGGAAAGAAGAGGATGCTTTCTATGGAGACGAAGCTTGAAATAATCAAGAAGTACGAGGCTGGCATGCGGTAAAGTATGATCACTAAGGAATATGGAAATCCATCTATGATAGGAACCATCCTTAAACAGAAGGAAGCCATCAAAGCCGCAACAGCTACTAAGGGCGTGGCTGTTTTCTCTAGCAAGAGGAGCCACGTCCATGATGAGATGAAGAGACTGCTGCTTGTTTGGATTGAGGATAAGGAAATCACTGGACACAACATCACCAAGACAATAATCTACCAGAAGGCCAGCGCCATTTTCGGTGATCTCATATGTGCTAAGGTTAAAGATGACAAAGGAGAAGGGACATCAAAGCAGGCACCCCCGGAGTTCAAGTTTTCTCGAGGGTGGTTTGGAAAATTCAAGAGATGGTCTGGCGTTCATTCGGTGGTACGGCATGGGGAGGCTGCAAGCTCGGACACGAAAATGGTCGAAGCCTTTGTCGAGACATTTGACAAGATGATTCTCCCGGAAGGCTACAGTCCCTAACAAATCTTCAACTTTGACAAAACTGAACTTTTTAGGAAGAAAATGCCACATTGGACGTACATTACGGCAGAAGAAAAGAAGCTACCAGGGCATAAGCCTATGGAGGACAGGCTTACCATGGTACTCTGTACAAACGCCAGTAAAGATTGTAAGGTGAAGCCCTGCTGGTGTCTTACTCCAAGACTCCTCGAGCCTTCAAGGCTCACACAGAGATTAAGCAAAAACTTTCGACATTATGGATGACTAATACGAAAGCCTCGGTAACGAAAGACTTGTTCACAGAGTGGGTAAATCTGTTTCGACCCAACTGTGAGAAAATATTGGGAAGAGAAGCACTTCCCTCTCTGGAATGCCCTCCTATCCTCGAGGAAGGTATCCTACTTTACTTTACTTTCAGGGCTGCTTATCTGGTCTTGTACAATAGGGGTACCCTACTCTCTACAGGACCTCCATGGTCGTTTTATGATGTTCATTCGGGAGCATTTAATATTTCCCAATGCGTATTGCTCGGATACTGTTAGATCGTCACTATTGAAGCACTCGCTAAATAGGAAAGTCTTCAGTTTCCTCATGAAAGCCTCAATATTTTCAAGTATTTGGATGTCTTGTGCGAGCTTACTGTATAGTCTAGGTGCTGCATATCTAAAGGCTCTAGAGCCTGCAGTTGACCTGTATCTAGGTTCCAGTAGTTTGAAGCCACCTGTAACTATTCTCGTGTCAGGACGATTTGTTGGCTGCACAACATGTAGCAATTCTTTTAGATATTTTGGACAACTGGTTCTGATAACTTGGTGGGTTATTGTACATATTTTAAACTCAATTCTTGCTTTAATCTGCAGCCAATGTAGATCAATTAGTGTAGGAGAGATCCTTTTTCTAGGTGGGACACCTTTTCTCAGTATTGCTCCTTTGTTTATTATGTTTTGTAATTTCTTAAGTTGTACTTTCTGTAGATTGTAGTAGATAGAGTTACAGTAGTTAATTCTGGTAATTACATAGTTTATCACAAGTTTCTTTACATAATATTTATCCAGGTACTTTTTTTTATAAAAGCAATATTTCATAGATGATAACCAGCGGGTTTTACTACATTACTTATTTGGGCATTGAGAAACAAGTTGCAGTCAAGAAATACGGCTAGGACACAAACTTTACTACATATCTGCACTAAGTCATTAATGTTTATTTGAATATCAACCAAGCTTCTCACGCAGTTTCTCTTTCCCACTACAATAAACTCAGTTTTGTTCTCATTCAATTTTAGTTGTCAATTGTCATCCACTCCATAACACTATCAAGGATTCAGTTTGGAGTCTCAGTAGTGTTATCTATATCATTTATGGAGAAGTAAAATTGTGTATCATACGCAAATAGTTTGAACTTCCCACCACGCCTTTCTTGTATTTTTTATAGATCAATAGTATAGATGCAGAATAAGATTGGGCCAAGTACACTCCCCTGAGGTACTCCTCTGTTTAAAGGTTCATATGATGAATGAGAATTTCCAATTTGCGCACAGTAATTTCTGCCAACCAAGTAGTTATCCAGGTATTTGAAAGCTTGGTCTTCAACGCCAATGGACCATAGATCATTTAGTGGCAGTTAATGCACAACTGTATCAAAGGCAGCGCAAAGATCGAGTAATACTAAAATAAAAATTTTCATCCATTATTTCTAGCATATCACTTACAACAGAAAAGATGGCTCTATCCGTAGAGTATAGTTTTCTGTAAGCAGATTGGTTGTCAGGCAAAGCTTCTATTACCTCTAAGTGACTGCCTAGTTGTTCAAGAATTACGTATTCTAGCACTTTTGAAACCAAGAATAGATTCGAAATAGGTCTATATGAGCTTAATTCCTGTTAGTCCAGAGCACTTTTCAGAACCGGAGTGACTATAGCCACTTTCTCAGATTTGGGAAACTTATATTCATCAATGCTTGCATTTGCTATTCATATAATTATTTTGGCTAGACTAGAAAAGTTTCTTTCTCCAATTACTTCAAATATTGGCATACGATCAATCGCGCAGAGTATTCGTTCATCAACATTCTCTATCTTCTGCCTCACACCACCCCCGTGCTCCAGCCCATGAACCAACCAACAAGTGATTCAAAATTTAAAGAAGCTTTATACAAAATATCTCTTCAAGAGATGTTTTGAAATCACTGACAGCACAAGCTCACTCTACGTGAATTTTGGAAGGAGCATTTCGATGTTGTGATGTGCTTTAGTCTCATCGATACAGCTTGGCAGGTGATTTCGGGGTGTACCTTGAACTCTGCGTGGAAGAAACTGTGCAATAATAATAATAATAATAACAATAATAATAATAATAATAATAATAATAATAATAATAATAATAATAAAGCCATTTTAAATGATCCTGATGTTGTCTCTGCACGAGATTAATTGATTGATTGATTTGAAGTTCTCTGGCCTCTTGACATCGAAGGTCATTGACGCCGATATCGTTTATTATAAATAAAGATTAAAATAAAATTCAATTAAAACCAGAGAAGTAAAAATTTTATAAAAGTTAAATAGCATTAAGAAGACCTGCTTCTGATAAAAATTTAAAAATGCCACTAGAAGAAAATATGTTATAAAAGTATGTCCATGGATCTTGACAAGGATGAACCTGCCATCTTCACAATGAGCCTCTAACAGATATCTATTTCTTTCAGTGCTATAAGTGGGGCATTCAGTCAACAAATGCCTCACTGTCAAGGATATAAAACACTTGTCGCAATATGGTTGGTGATGGCCAGCCAGCAGAAACTTGTGCGTCATCCTAGTGTGAGCAATGCGGAGACGACAAAGAGTAGTCTCCCATTTCGGGGCATCCCATTATACCTCATGATATACCAATCGATATTTCTCTCATTCTATTTTTGCTTAAACTATCCCAATGCTGTTGCCAATTGTTATAAATAGAATTCTTAATTGCTGGTAAAAATCATCACAAAGAATAGGAGACCTTCTTGGTAGCGACTTGGCTGCTGCACTCTTTGCCAGTAAATCTGCCTCTTCATTTCCAGACACACCTACGTGTGCCAGAACCCAGCAAAATCGAACTGTTATACCTTTTAGGCCAATAATTAAAAGCCACTCTAAAATCTTTAAAACTAAAGGGTTACTAGAATTAAAACCTTCTAAAGCTTGAAGGACACTTCTTGAATCACTATAAATGGTGAAATTGCCCTCTTCTTTTAACGCTATTTTCTCAATAGCGGTTAGTATGCCATATGATTCAGCAGTAAATATGTTAGATAATGGAGGAAGTGCCGCTCTACAGTTACAACAACTACTATATACTCCAAATCCAATGCCAGCATCGGATTTGGAGCCATCGGTATATATAAAAGTTGATTCCCTATGTTCTTCAACATGTTCTATAAAAAAGAGACTTAGCTTCTAATTCAGTCATGTTCTTTTTAACACCAATGAAATATTTACAGAAAGATATCTCTGGTAATTTCCACGGAGGGGTTGATGGTATCTTAAATGGAAGTACCTTACCTCTATTAATAATTGTTTTACTCAAAAGCCATAAGGTTGAGGAGATTTTGGGTGCAACTCAAAGTATGTTGAGTTCCTTAAAAGGCATGCAGTCTGAAAAGCTGAAGAGTAGGGGAGTCTTTGTAACCTAAACCAATACCGAATAATGGAAGACATGCGGTAATGGTCTAGAGGTAACTCTCCAGCATCAACAAGGAGACTTAGGATAGGTGAGATTCTAAACGCTCCTGTGGACAATCTTATACCAGTATGATGTATTGAATCTCATATGTTTAATCAGCTTGGGTTGGTTGAGGAGTATATTTTGAAATAGTTTTATGGTCTACCCCCATGATGTATGGAACAATACTTTTAAAAGATTCAGAGCCTCAAGAAATTTAGCTTTTAAGGTCTTTATGTGTGGAACCCATGTCAACCTACAATCGAAAAACAATCCTAAATATTTAGCTTCAGCTACACAAGGGATCCGTTGACCTTTCAGGTCTGGATGTAATTCCCGGATACGACAGAAACGTCCAATAGTAGTTTTGCTTGTTTAAAACTTAAACCCATTCTTATCAGCCCACTGAAAAATTTTGTCCATTGAGAGTTGTAGTTTTCTCTCAACTATTGCCATTCTGGCTCCAGCAAATGATATGGAGAGATCATCCACAAATAGTGTTGAGAGAACATCCCGGGGAATGACTGAGGATATCGCATTAATTGCTAGTGCAAACAGGGTTACACTCAGCACACTACCGTGAGGAACTTCCTCTTCCTGATATTTACTCTCCGATAGTTTCGAAAAACTCTGTGAAAGAAATGATTGGATAAACAGTGGTAGCTCTACTCTTAATCCAAATTCATGAATGGTTTTAAGGATACCATATCTCCATGTAGTATCATATGCCTTTTCAAGGTAAAAAAAAGACTGTCACATGGTTCTGTTTGGAAGCGAAGGCTTCACAAGTCTCAAGTCGTATCAGCACATAAGACGAGTGCATTTTTTCTAAATCCACATTGAATGGGTGATAAAATACCATTCTTTTCAAGGTATCACATCAGCCTTGCATAGACCATCTTCTCGATTATTTTACATAAACAAGATGTCAATGCAATAGGACGATACTTTGCTGCTAAATATTTGTCCTTACTGAGTTTTAAAAAGGCTAAAATGATGGCTAGTTCCCAAGCACTTGGGTAACTAGGATCATGCCATATTCTATTGATAATGCTTAAAATAAATAACTTTGTATTAAAATGTACATGTTCATTCATTGCATATGGAATTCCATCAGGTCCAGGGGCTGTATCATTGCAATGAGCAAGATTGATTGATTGATTGAAATAAAGTTTTCAGGCATCCTGACATCTAAGATAATTTATGCCGATATTTATTTTATATAAAAATTAATATAATATTCAATTAAAACCATAAGAGTTGAATGTCATTATGGAAGTTAAATAGTTTTCAGAAGACCTGCTTCTGAAATAAATCTAAAAATGCCATTCGCATAGTAGGACACATCATGTCTAATAATCTCGGCAAGGATGAACCTGCCATCCTCACCTCGAGCCTCAAACATATATCTATTTCTTAAGTTATTATAACTAGGGCATTCGGTCAACAAATGCCTCACTGTTAAAGGTACTAAACAGTCGTCCCAATACAGTTGGTGTTGGTCCTTCAGCAGAAACTCGTGCGTCAACCGAGTGTACGGAGACTACAATGAGTAGTCTCCCATTTTTGGGGCATCATGTTATACCTCCAAGGAGATATGACATTTGTTACTTATCTCATTTTATTGCCATCTAGACTATCCCAGTGCTCTTGCCATTCATTACAACACAATTTCTTGATGTTAGGTAGGAAATCATTACAGGGAATGGGATATCTTCTTGGTAGCAACTGGGATGCAGCATTCTTCTCCAGTAAATCTGCCTTCTCATTCCCAGACACACCTAAATATGCTGGAACCCAACAAAATCGAACAATTATACCTCTCCGTCCAATAATAAAAGGCCATTCTAAAATCTTTAAAACTAGAGGGTTACTAGAATTAAAAACTTCTAAATTTTGAAGAACACTTCTTACATTACTAAAAATTGTAAAATTACCCTCCTTTTTAAACGCTATTTTCTCAATAGCGGTTAGTATGCCATACAGTTCGGCAGTAAATATGGAAGCTGTTAGAGGAAGTGTACCTCTACAATTAAAACCATTACTATGTACTCCAATTCCAACGCCAGCATCAGATTTGGAGCCATCAGTATATATAAAAGTCGATCCCCTATGTTCTGCAACATGTTCCATAAAAAGAGACCTGGATTCTAAGTCTGTCATATCAGTCATATTCTTCTTAACTCCAATAAAGTATTTACAAAAAGATACCACTGGTAATTTCTATGGAGGCGTTGATGATACCTTAAATGGAAGCACCTTAATTATAATTATATCAAGACTGTTTAATAATTGTTTCACCCGAAAGCCTAAGGTTGAAAGGATTTTGGGTGCAACTCAAAGTAAGTTGAGTGCCTTACAAGGCTTGCAGTCTGAAAGGCTAGAGAATTAGGAAGTCTTTGCAATCTAAACCTATACTGAATAATAGAAGACATTCGGTAAAGGTCTAGAGGGAACTCTCCAGCATCAACAAGGAGACTTAGGATAGGCGAGGTTCTAAACGGTCCTGTGGACAATCTAATACAAGCATGATGTATTGAATCTAATATTTTTAACCGGCATGGGATGGCTGAGGAGTATATTTCACATCCATGACTAATTTTGGAAAAAAATAAGGCCTTGTATAATTTCAAAATAGTATTGCAATCTGCCCCCCATGATTCAGAGCCTCGAGACATTTACCTTTTAACGCTTTTAAGTGAGAAACCCATGTAAGCCTACAATCAAATATCAAGCCTAAAACTTTAGCTTCATTTACACATGGGATCCGTGGACCTTTAATGTATATATCCGGGTCTGGATGTACTCCCCGGATACGACAGAAATGGACAATAGTAGTTTTACTTGTCGAGAACTTAAATCCATTCATATCGGCCCACTGGATAATTTTGTCATTTGAGAGTTGTACTTATAACTCAACCATTGCTATTCTAGCTCCACCAAATGATATGGAGAGATCATCCACACATAATGTTGAGAGAACATTCCAGGGAATGACTGAGGATATCTCATTAATTGCTAGTGGAAACAGGGTTACACTCAGCATACTACCCTGAGGAACTCCTTCTTCCTAACACTTACTCTCTGATAGAGTTTCCCCCACTCTCACTTGAAAAACTTTGCGAAAGAAATGACTGAATAAATAGTGGTAGCTCTCCTCTTAATCCAAACTCATGAATTCTTCTGCGCAATCAAGTTAAAGACTTTCTTGTGACTCTGTGCAGGCAGTTAGTTCTGATGACCACCAGGGCACTGGTCATTGTTTGAATATCCCTGTTGTTTTGGGAATGGAATTGACTCCTACTGTGTGAAGAGTTCCATTAAGAAAGTATATGGCATTATCAACACTTTCAAAGCTGTTCTGCATTTCCTTCAATTTCACTTAGCTCCCGAAATCTATCCCAGTCCGCTTTATCAAGATTCCATCGTGGCGATCTCTGTAAAGGTGGACCATTGTTGATGTTTATAATGATTGGTGCATGATCACTAATATGCCAATCATTTAATGTTCTCCAATTAAAACCGAGAAGACAGTTAGAGCTTGCAACTGATAGGTCAATGCAGGACAAGGTACCTGTCTGAACATGAAAGTGTTTGGGCTCTCATGTATTAATGAGTCCTACATTTTCATTCTCCAAAATTGATGATATAATATTACCCCTGGCATTTGCCAAAACACCATCCCTTAAAGGATGTCTACTATTAAGATCTCCTAGTAAGAGAAAAGGTTGTGGGAGTTGTTTCATCACCTCTACTATATTATCATACGAGATGTTATCACTTGGAGGCAAGAGAACAGATTGTGTATTTTCTCCCTATATCAATCTGTACAACCACTGACTGCAAAGGGGTACAGATAGACAAAGATATTTGGGGAACATCTCGACGAACGTATATAAGCCTTCCCCCATGACTCCCTGCTCGTAGATCATATAGTGCCCTGTAGCTAACATACTCTCGAGGACAAGGAATATTAGCATCAAACTTGCTCTCCTGTAGACATACAGTTATAGGGGAGCTTAAGTTCTTCACATTTCGCCCTTAAACCCTGGCTATTCCATTGCAGAATGGAGGAAAAAACTATGGCTTATTTTTTGGAAGACACCTTGGATGAAGTCTTCCCAATGGCAATATTTGATCTAACAATATTTCCCGGTGGTATCTCTAGAGAGGATCTTGATATATTGGGTTTTGTGTTTGTCTTTTTCTGTGTCCTTTTGATCTAATTGTTGAGGAAGATGGTGGACCTCAAGAATTTCTGATTTATTTAAGATGCCTTCCAGTTGATCAGAAACATCAACAGACAAGAAATCCTATTTATTAGAAGTCGTGACTTTAATGTTTCTTATGATAGGAGGCGAGAGAGATGGAGGTCTCTCTCTTTTTCGATTAAAAGGCTGTGAGCTATCAGGTTTTTGCACTTTCCCCACAACAGGTTCACCAGGTTAATTGGTTTCAAGTGGAACCTCCATCAAATCAGGCAAGGACACGGCCTGAGAGAGGTTCGTACTATTGTTTAGAATGGGAGTAGATGGCTTTTGAATATCTTTCAGATCTTTAAGTATCTGTTTTGTTTTTTCTACTATTTCTGGTTATAAATTTCCAATGGAACTTTCAACCTCTTTAACAACTTTCATAAGTTTCTTTTTGTTAGATGTGAGGATATAATTTTCGTCTGTGTGCTTTGGCAAGTTTTTCTTCAGAACCATTGAAAAAGGTTGCCCTGGTCTTATCTGCTTTTCAAGAGCTCTTTTACGTGCCTCTTTAAAAGTAACACTATCCATGGTCCTAATGGCCGAACTTTCTTTTTCAAAAATAAACTTAATACAGCTTTCAGATGTAGCTGGGTTTGCTTCCCCACAATGTTTGCAATTTGGATTTTCTATGCATACTCTATAAGTATTTTTTCCACAGTTGGCACAAACAGCTGGCTTATTATTTATTTTTTACTTGCATTTCTGGCTTAAACGGCCATACATTTGACAATGATAACATCGCAATGGTGAGGGGATATATAGTTTAACCTTCAAAGATAGCCAACCAGCTTTAATAACATTTGGTAATCTGAATTGATCAAATGTTACAATCAAAGAAGCAAGAGGAATACCTTGTTCTCCAACTCTCTTTCTCATTCTGACTACTTTTACTACTCCTTGACTTTTCAGTTCATCCTCAATTTCTTTTTCCTCTATGTGCAGCAATTCTGGAGCATATATCACACCCCTACTCTGGTTGAAAGTGGGGTGCGAAACACATTTGACACTATGACCATCCAATGTTGTAAGTGTTTTTAATCTTTCACCTTGTATTGAAGATAAGTGTCTCTATCAAGAGACTTCCATTTCCCTGGTGAAGAATTTTTGGTTGCCCTCCAAATATAGTAATTATTTCCCTGTTGGCTTTAAAAACATTTACACGCTCATGTCTTCCATTCTCAAATTCCAAAATAAAAATAAAAAATTCATAATTCACTACTTCATAGTGACCAGGTAATACTTCTACTTTTCTATATTTATCTGTACCGTCATCATTTCTCATCCTCTCTCTCTCTTCTTCTCGAGTGTTTTCTTATTCTTTACATAACGTGAATAAGGTTCTAATGTTATAATATTAGAACCCGAGTTGGAGCTGTCTGTAACGATGTCCATGTTATTATTTTCCAGGTCGTCAACAGAGGGGTTGGCTTTTATCGGAGGATGTCAGTCCTCCTATCCCATGTGGCCCAACACAAGAAGAGGCTTCAGCAGGGAACAATCCTCTATTAGAGAGGGGCTGCCTCTCTTAAGGTGGGCGTACACTAGTCAGTAGGGGTAGTTAGCCCCTTCACCAACGATTCCAATGCCTGGCATCACCCACCCACAAATATGGGCAACTTAAAACCGGATCACTGGAGCCCGACTCTTAACAGACTTGGTCTGCACCCAATGGGGTCTGCCAGAGGGTGATGTCATCTAAATTGGTACAGGTTGAGATGGAATGCTGTCCATCCCACAGTGCCAAATTCGAAGCAGCAGAAAAAGAATAAACAAGCCAAAGTCGTCAACAAGTTCAAGCCCTAAAGGAAGAGATGGGAGAATAAAAGAAATAACCAAAAGGAAAAGAGAAAGTGCTGACTAATTTAGTTGGATCAACAATTGGGCACCGAGGTCCAGTGGGAAAGCAGTTCCCATTGTTCATTAGAGCCCAGCTGCTAATTCCTGAGCCCCCATCCTCGTTAAGGCCTCAGCATCTGGGGGGTAGCATAGTACAACATACCATGTCCAAGAATCTTGGCAAGGATGAACCTACCATCCTTAACTCGACCCACAAACATATCTTTTGCTTTCACTATTAAACGTGGGACATTCCGTCAACAAATGCTTCACTGCCAAGGGTACCAAACAGTTGTCGCAATTTGGCTGGTATTGGCTAGTTAGCAGATATTCATGTGTCAACTGACTGTGATTAATGCAGAGATGACAAATAGTAGTCTTCCATTTTCGGGCCATTATGATAAACTTCTAAGGTGAAATTATATTTGTTATTTCTCTTATCTTATTTTCAAGTAAACTATCCTAATGCTGTTGCCAATTATTATAAATCAAATTCTTAATGATGGGTATACAATCTTCACAGAAAATGGGATACCTTGTTGGTAGCAACTCAGCTGAAGCATTGTTTGGCAGTAAATCTGCCTTATCATTTTCAGACACACCTACCTGTGCCAGACCACAGCAAGAAAGACTGTTAAACCTCCCAGTCCAATAATAAAAAGCCATTCTAAAATCTTTAAAACTAAATGGTTACAGGAATTTCAAACTTCTCAAGCTTGAAAGATACTCCTCCATCACTAAAATTGGTAAAATTACCCACCTCCTCCAACTATTTTCTCAATAGTGGTTAGTATGCCATACATTTCTGCAGTAAATATGGAAGCTATTAGAGGATGTGCACCTTTACAGTTCAAAGCATTACTATATACTCCAAATCCAACACCAGCATCAGAATTGGAGCATCAGTATATATAAAAGTCGATTCCCTATGTTCTGCAGCATGTTCCATAAAAAGGGACCTGGCTAAAAAGTCAGTAATATTCTTTTTAACACTAATAAAATATTTACAAAAAGACGTCTCTGGTAATTTCCATAGAGGGGTTAATGATATCTTAAATGGAATCACCTTCTACTTCTAACTATATCAAGACTGTGTACCGATTGTTTCACCCGAAAACCATAAGGTTGGGGAGACTTTTGGTGTAACAAAGTATGTTGAGTGCCTTACAAGGTTCGAAGTCTGATTGGCAAAAGAATCAGGAAGTCTTGGCAAACTAAACCAACACCAAATAATAGAAGATTTTCGGTAAAGGTAACTCTCCAGTGTCAACAAGGAGGCTTGGGATAGGAAAAGTTCTACAGGCTCCTGTGGCTAGTCTAATACCAGTATGGTGTATAGAATCTAAAATCGTTAGTCAATTTGGGATGCTGAGGAATATATTTCACACCCATAACTAATATTTGAAAAAAATAAGGCCTTGTATAACTTTGAAATAGTTTTGCATTCTGGCCCCCTGGATGTATGGGACAAAACTTTTAAAAGATTCAGAGCCTCAAGTCATTCAACTTTCAATGCTTTTCAGAGAGGACTACAATAAAATATCAACCCTAAAAATCTAACCACTTACACATGGGATCCGTTGACCTTTGATGTAAATATTGGGGTCTGGATGTAGTCCCCGAATACGACATAAATGGACAACAGCAATATTGCTTATCAAAAACTTGAATTCATTTATATTAGCCCACTAAACTATTTTGTCAATTGAAAGTTGTGATTTTCTCTCAACCATTGACATTCTAGCTCCAGCACATGATAAGGAGAAATCATTTACAAACAATATCGAGAGAATATATTGAGGAATGATTGAGGATATCCTATTGATGGCTAATGTAAATTGGATATAACCCAGCACACTGCCCTGGGGACCTCCCTCTTCCTGAAATTTGCTCTCTGACCAAGTTTCACCTACTCTAACTTGAAAAAAATCTACATGAAACAAATGCTTAAATGAACAATGGTAGCTCTCCTCTAAATCCCAAATTATGAATGGTTTTAAGTATACAATATCTCTATACAGTATCAAATAACTCTTACATGGTGCTGCTTTGAAGCGAAGGTTTCACAAATAGAGGACTCAAGTCGTATCAACACATCAGCCGTCAAGTGCATTTTTTCTAAATACATATTGGACAGGAGATAAAATACCTTTCGTCTCCAGGTACCACACCAGTCTTGCATTCCCTATCTTCTGCACAATCTTACATTAACAAGATGTCAACGAAATTGGTCAATAGTTTGCTGTGAAAAACTTGTCCTTACCCGGTTTTAAAAGGGCTAAAATAGTGGCTAATTCCCAAACACTTGGATAACTATGATCATGCTATATTATGTTAATAAAGCTTAAAATAAATAGCTTGGTATTAACAGGTACATGTTTAATCATTGCATATGGAATTTCATCAGGGCCAGGGGCTGCATCATTGTTTTAATTCTTTCATTCTACCTTGTTTTGAGTATTGTTCTCCTGTCTGGTCTTCAGCTGCTGATTCTCATCTTAATTTGTTGGACAGAAACTTACGGTCTATTAAATTTCTTATTCCTGATCTAGATATTAATCTCTGGCACCGTCGTTCAATTAGTTCATTATGCATGTTGCATAAGATTTTTCATAACTCTGACCATCCTTTACATTCAGATCTCCCAGGACAATTCTATCCTGTTCGTAATACTAGGCAGGCAGTTAATTCTAATAGCCAGGCCTTCTCCATCCTGAGGCTCAATACTACACAGTATTCTAGAAGTTTTATTCCAGCTGTGACCAAGTTGTGGAATGATCTTCCTAATCGGGTGGTTGAATCAGTAGAACTTCAAAAGTTCAAAGTTGGAGCAAATGCTTTTTTGTTGACCAGGCGGACATGAGTCTTTTATAGTTTATTTATGACATATTTGTTTTTGATGTTGTTAATAGTTTATATATGACATGTCTGTTTTGACGTTGTTACTGTTTTTAGAATGATTTATTGTTAATTTGTTCTCTTCATTTGTTTATTTCCTTATTTCCTTTCCTCACTGGGCTATTTTTCCCTGTTGGAGCCCCTGGGCTTATAGCATCTTGCTTTTCCAACTTGGGTTGTAGCTTGGATAGTAATAATAATAATAATAATAATTAGCATGTGTGGAATCAAAATTCCCTTCCAGTAAAAAGAGCATTGTAAGATTTCTCCTTTTCTGTTGCAAAATTTAGCATTTTCCATTCTTTAATGCTTCTATACTGGTGACTAGGAGCTTCTTCACATTTGTATGATACATTGGAGAAACGATCAGCCAATGCATTGGTAACATCATTTGCTCCAGTCATATACAGACCATTCACTTTCAATACTGGTGGTGAGTTAGGGGTATATTTGCCTACTATCTTTTTTACTTTCTTCCATACAGAAGTTGGTGCTATTCTACTATTAAGTGAGGAAACAAAAGATATCCAAGACTGGCACCTAGCTTCTTTCGTTGCACAGCAGAACTGTGCTTCGCATTTTGTGTATATACCATAATTAAATTCTCCTCAGTACGGCGTCTGCGCAATCGAGTTGAAAGATTTTCTTGTGGCTCTATGCAGGGTAGTTAGTTCTGATGACCACCAAGGCCTGGTCACTTTAAATAAACCAGCGGTTTTAGAAATTGAATTGATTCCTGCTGTATGCAGAGTTCCATTCAGTAAGTGTATGGTATCATCTATACTTTCAAACTGTTATGCATTCCCTTCAGTTTCACTTAACTCCTGAAATGTATTCCTGTCGGTCTTGTCAAGGTTCCATAGTGGCAATCTCTGTAAGGGTGGATTATTGTTCTTATTTATAATCATTGAAACATGATTACTAGTATGTCAACCATCCAACATTCTCCATTCAAAATCGGGAAGGCATTCAGAACTTGCAATTGCAAGGTCAATGCATGACAGGGTACTTGTCCGAACATTTAAGTGTGTGGGCTTTCCTGTATTAAGGAGTCCCACATCTTCATTTTCCACAATTGATGATATACAGTAATATTGCCCCTTGTGTTTGCTAAAACATCACCCCTTGAAGGATGTCTACCATTCCAATCTCCCAGTAAAATAAAAAGTTAAGGAGTTGTTAAATCAATTCTAAATTATCATGCGAGATGATCATTTGGAGGGAAGTAAAGAGACGAAATTGTGTATTTTTTCCCTAAATCTATTTGAACGTATACAAGACTTCCACAATGGCTCCCTACTTGTTGAGCATATGGTGTCCTATAGCTAACATATTCGAGGATATGGAGTACTAGCAACAAACTTGCTCTCATGTTGACATAAAATTATAAGGGAGTGCTCATGAATGAGAAACTTTAGTTCTTCCCATTTGGTCGCTAAACCCTGACAATTCCAATGCAAAATGGAGAAAACAACTATAGTCTTCCCATAAGAAATTTTTTTACCTAACACTATTTCCCAGTGGTTTCATTGAAGAGGGTCTTGATAGATTGGGTTTTGCGTTTGTATTTTTCTTTGAATCCTTTTGATCCAATTGCTAAGGGGAATGTGGACTTCAACTTGAATTTTTTATTTATTTAAATTGTCTTCTAGTTGATCAGAAACATCAACAGACAAGTCATATTTATTTGACATCATAACTTTAATGGTTATTATGGAAGGGAGCAAGTGAGATGGAGGTCTCTCTCTTTTCCGTCTAAGAGGTGGTGAACTAAGTAGATTTTGCACCTTTCCCACTACAGGTGCACCAAGTATGTTGGTTTCAAGTGGAACCGCCATCAAATCAGGCAAGGGCATGGCCTGAGAAAGGCTTGTACTATTTTTTTGTAATGGGAGATGAAGGTTGTACAGAGATAGGCAGTGCCCCAGTGTTAATACACCGTGGCAAATTCTCAAGAGGCAATATGCTTAGCTCATCAAGCAACATTTTATCATTATATGGAGTATTTCTTCTTCTAGAACTACTGGCAGTACTAGGTGGATTTGATGTCTACTATGTTAGGTTTCCTCTTGATTTTAATGCCTTTGACTAGCTGTTTGATATATGCAGCAGTCTTTCAGTATGCTCCAAACTTCCTTTTGATTTTGATGCTTTTGCCTAGCTGTTTGATATATTCAGAAGTCTTTTAATATGTCCCACACTTATGTGTTCTAAACTGGATTTGAGGGCATCTTCTTCCAACTTATACAGCTCAAGTGTACACTTTCTATGGTAAGATTTGGAGCAAATGCTACACATTTTTTATTCTCGCAAACTTACGATGGGTGTACAAATTTAAAACAATTGAAACATTGCAGTGGATTTTGCTGAAAGGGTAAAAGTTTAATTCTTTCATTTTCTATGTCAATGTGGAAAGGCACATCAGCATCCTGGAAAATAAGGATAATAATTAGTGTTCCTGGGACTTTACACACTTTCCATAAATTAAAAGGATGCATGGCCAATATCTCTTCTCCTGTAAACTCATGCAAGTCTCGATTGAAAACTACTCCCTTTCCATAATCAAAGTTTAGATTGGGTTTAACATCCAACTTTATGTCATCATTCTTTGTTTTTAAATTGCATAAGACAACAGATTGTGTTTGTGATTTGGCCTTTATGAGGAAACTGTTCTTTACAAAATGAGATACTGTATATACCTATTTTCTTTTGAAAAAAATTTTGATATCTTAAAAAAATTTCCTGTACCCATTTTAGACAGAGCAATAAGCCACATTAGTGGTTTTGGCTTTCTCTGGGAGGGTACAACCACCTCTATACCTCTAGCAATCCAATCTGCAGATTGTATAAATTCCCTAGGTCATTTTCAAGCCTCATTCCAATTTCTTTGATACTACCATAATATTGAAATGTTTTATACAGCATGTCGTAATCAGTCTATTAGAATTTGGATAACATGAAGGATTCCCTATTTCCTTGTTACCCAAATTAATTGGTTTTTGAACATCAGTAGAATGGTCCTTTTCAGCTTCCAGGTCATCATCAGCGGGCTTGGTTTTAAAAGAATGAGCAAGCCGAGGTATCCACCTCTTATCAGAGGTTGTCAGTCCTCCTATCCCATGTGGCTCAACAGTAGAAAAGGTTTCAGCAGGGATCAGTCCTCTAATAGAGAGGAGCTGCCTCTCTCTAGGTAGGCATACACTGGCCAGTGGAGGTAGTTACCCCTATCACCGATGACTACAATGCCTGGCATCACCCATTACCCGCAAATATGGGAGACTTAAAACTGGATCATAGAAGCCAGACTCTTTAACAGACTAAATCTCCACCCAATGGGCCCTACCAGATGGTGATGGCATCTAAATTTGAAGCATATACAAAACCTGGTCAATTTTTTGATAAGGCAAGAGGAGTAAAACTGAATAAAGAGGAAGGCTTATAGGGTTGGAGTCTTTGTCTGGTCTCTCAGAAATGGCCTTAGCGGTATGGTTGAACTTGTCAGGGTGATAAATCACCCAACTGACATTGCCCAACCCATCATTGAGACTCTCAAGCTCCTTTACTGCTACAAAGTACTGGACCAACAGAAGAGTGATGGCTTAGAACTGAATGATTAATTTCCTAGATGTAGTTCTTATTTGAGGTCCAGTCAGTTCTAAATTAAGTAATTAAATGGCTTTGCATATATTGTGCATCCCTATATTCAAGTTATGAAAGCTTTTTTTTTTCTTTTATAAAACTATGTTTCTTTCAAATGAGTTATTCAATTTAAAACCATAAAAATAAAGATGTCCTTATAAAATTTGAATAGCTTTAAAAACCTGCTTCAGGAATAAATCTAACAATACCAGTGGCATAGTACAACACGTCCTGTCCACCAATCTTGGCAAGGATGAACCTGGCATTCTTAACTCGATCCTCAAACAGGTGCTATAAGTAGGGCATTTACTAAACAAATACCTCCCTGACAAGGGTACCACACAGACGTTACAATATGGCTGGTGTTGGATAGTTAGCAGAAACTTGTGTCAACCAGAGTGACCAATGCGGAGACGACAAAGAGTAGTCTCCCACTTTCGGGGCATCATGTTATACCTCCAAGGAGATATAACATTTTTTATTTCTCTTATCTTATTATCAACTAAACCATGCTATTTTATAAATAAAATTCTTGATGCTAGGAGAAAAAATCATTACAGGGAATGGGATAATTTCTTGGTTAACAACTCATCTGCAGTATTCTTTGCCAGTAAATCTGCCTTCTCATTTCCAGACATACCTACATGTGCTGGGACCCAGCAAAATTGAACTGTTATACCTCTCAGCCCAATAATAAAATGCCACTCTAAAGTCTTCCAAACTAAAAGTTACAGTAATAAATTTCTAAAGCTTGTAGGACATTTCTTGCATTACTAAAAAAAGGTAAAATTGGTCTTCTCTTTTAACGCTATTTTTTCAACAGCAGTTAGTACTCTATAAAGTTTGGCAGTAAATATGGAAGACACTAGAGGAAGTGCACCTCTACAATTAAAAGCACTACTATATACTCTAAATACAACATTATCATCAGATTTGATGCCATCGATATATATAAAAATCAATTCCCTATGATCTTCAAACATGTTCCATAAAAAGAGACCTGACTGCTAAGTCAGTCATGTTCTTTTTTATACCAATAAAATATTTACAAAAAGATATCTTTGGTAGTTTCCATAGAGGGGTTGGCGATATCCTAAATAGAACAACTTTATTTCTTGCTATATCAAGACTGTTTATTAATTATTTTACCCAAAAACAATAAGGTTGAGGAGATTTTGGGTGCAACTCAAAAGTACCTTCAATAAGGTTGAGGAGATTTTGGGTGCAACTCAAAAGTACTTTCAATAAGGTTGAGGAGATTTTGGGTGCAACTCAAAGTATATATAATGCCTTTCAAGGTTTGCAGTCTGTGAGGCTTAAGAATAAGGATGGCTTACCAACCTTAACCAATACCAAACAATAAAACTTTCAGTAAAGATCAAAAAGTAATTCTCCAGAGTCAACAAGGAGACTTGGGAGAGGTAAAGCTCTCAAAGCTCCTGTGGACAATCTGATATCTTTAACAGGCTTGGGGAGGCTGAAGAGTATATTTCCCACTTATAACTAATTTCTGTAAAAGTTAAGGGCTTATAGAATTTTAAAATAGTTTTGTGGTCTGTATCACTGCAAGTAGCAAGTGCAGAATAAAATTTCCTTTTGGTAAAAAGAGCATTGTAAGATTCCTCCTTTTCTGTTGTAAAATTTAACCGTTTACATTTTTCAATGCTTCTATAGTGATAACCAGGAGCTGTTTCATACTTACATCATATAGTGGAGAAATATTCAGCCAAAGCATTACTAACCTCAATTGCTCCAGTCACATACTGACCATTTACCTTCAGCACAAATGGCTGGTTGTGGATCCTGCTATCCTTTCCTCAATACAGAAGATGGTGGTGTTCTACTACTGACAGGAAACACATGATATCTAAGACTGGCACCTAACTTCTTCCATTGAACGGCAGAACTGTGCTCTACATTTCTTACATATTATTAAGTTCTCTATACGATGTCTACGCAATCGAATCAAAAGATTTTTTGTGGCTCTGCGCTGTTAGTTCTGAAGAGAACCAGGGGACTGGTCGCCGTTTGAATAACCCTGCGGTTTTGGGAATTGAATTAACTACTGCAGTATGTTGAGTTCCATTCAGCAAGCCTATGGCATCAACATTTTCAAACTATTTTGCATTTCCTTCAATTTTGCATACCTCCCGAAATCTATTTCAGTCCGCCGTGTCAAGATCACTAGTATGCTAATCATCTAATATTCTCCATTAAAAAAATCAAGAAGACAGTTAGAGCTCGCAATTGAAAGGTCAATGCATGACAAGTCACATGTTTGAACATGAAAATGTGTGGGCTCTCCTGTATTAAGGAATCCCACATCTTCATTTTCCACAACTGATGAAAGAATATTGCCCCTTGGTTGCTAAAACATCACCCCATAAAGGATGTCTGCCATTCAAATCTCCCAGTAAAAGGAAAGATTGTGGTAGTTGTAGAATCACCTCTACTAAATTATCATATGAGATGTCATTTGAAGGCAAGTTAAGAGAAAAAATGGTGTATTTTCTTCCCATGTCAATTTTTACAACCGCTGCTTGCAGAGGTGTACGAATCAACAAAGATATTTGGGGAACGTGTCTAAGATTTCCACCATGGTTCCCTACTTGCTGAGCATATGGTGCCCTATAGCTGATATATTCACGAGGACAAGGAGAATTATCTTCAAGTTTGCTCTCGGGTACACATGTAATTATGGGGGAGTGCTCATGAATGAGCTTAAGTTCTTCATATTTAGCTCTCAGACCTTGACAGTTCCACTGTAAAGTTGAAGAGAAAGAAAGGTTACTTTTTGGAAGAATCCTTAGAAGTCTTCCTATCAAACTTTTTTTTAATTGCTGGGAGTCTCTGATACTCTCCCTGAATAGGTCGTCTTGCTAAGCATGGTTTCATGTTTTTCATAGCAGCCTTCTTATTTATTTGTCGAGGGGGATAATGAACCTCGACATTAATATTTGATATATAGATAAAATATTGTACCTATTTGCAATAGGAAATTTTGCATTTCTCGTTGGAAGGAGAAAGGAGAGGTATGATGGTCTCCCTCTTTTTTGGATTGAAATATGGAGAGCTATTATGATTATGTACCTCCATCATCATAAAGAGGTACATCCAGTAGCTCTTTGGCATAGGATTCCTCCTCTAGGTCCGGCAATGATGCTGTCTGAGATGAGAGCCTTGGGCTGTCCACCCGAGGTATGGCACTCTTAAGAAGAAGGAGGTAGTGCCTTTTTGGTGAGACAACAAATCTAAATTACAAGACTTTGTAATAGCCTTAGGAAATGATTCATCAATAAGATGCTTTACATTTACTCGGTCTAACTGGTATTGTAATTCTGCCTGTATGTCCTTCAATTCTTAGATTTTAAGGCCTTGGTGTAACTCATGGTTTTGGTTAGAAGTCGCCTATCATATTCCAAAATGATATGTTATGCATCTGACTTCTGAACAGCTGCTTCTCCTATTTGATATTGAGGACATTTCCTGTTGGTTGGCTTGTGATCTTGGCTATAATTAGTGCACCTTGCAATATTAGTGAAATTGTTCCATTTCTTCACGTTTTGACATACCCTAGGTGGATGATCAAATTTTAAACAATTGAAGCACTGCATAGGTTTCTGTTTATCAAGGTGGAGTGGTATCTCTCATTTTCAATTTATATATGAGAGGGTACATCATGGTCTTCAAAAGTGAAAATCAGCATAGTGGTTCTGGAAATCTTATGAACCTTCCACATTTCTTTTGGGCACATATCTAAGATTTTATTCTCAATAAAATCATGCAAGTCTTTGTTAAAAATTACTCCCCTTCCACAGATAATTCCAATACGGTTTGATATCCACCAAGGTACTTTCCTCGATTTGTCATTATTTAACATAAAAGACTGTGTTCTAGATCTGGCATTAATAAAGATGGATTTCTTGCCAAATCTAAAAATGTTTCCATGCTCTATGGTACTCACTTTCCTTTGTATTATTTACTAATTTTAAAGTAATTAAATTCTTCAGCCTTGGGTGTTGCAATTATCCACATTCGTGACTTAGGCTTTCTTTCCGGTATCAGATTTATTTTGGTGTCAGCAGAATCATTCTAATACCAGTCACTGGGGAAATATACATCCAGGTTTTCTGGAGCTGCATTACTTAGCGCTCCGGTAATCTCACAATTATCAACTTTTATGTTGGAAATGTCAGACTGTTTTGAAAGCTTCCTCATGCTTACTGAAGGAGATCCATGCTTCCCATTTCTCAATATTTTCTTTGAAATTCATCCTTATTTCACCAATTTTACCATAAGGTTTAAAGGTCATTCAAAATGTTTTATAATGACAATTTATTGATATATCACATATGTGGATGAACTTTAATTTCCTTACATTTCCAATAAGTTTCTGAGCATTTGAAGAACGGTCCTTATTAATTCCTTGACCATCAACAGAATTTTCCTTACTTAGATTAGCAGAGGTCGTAAACCTTGCAGAGGGGGGGAGGGGGGGGGGGGGAGTCAGCATATCCAGGGGAGAAGGGTTCATTATCCACAGAATCCATAAGAAAGGGCCATCTTTGTTTTGTTTTTTCCTTTTATTGGTGTTGGTTGAGAATATTAAGAAAGTATCATACATCAGAAATAAAATTTGCATTCTTCACTATTGGCACAATGAGAGTACTCTTACTAGATAGTCCACTCCATACTCTACCCGGAGGATAGCACCAAAACAGACACAGAGGCAGAGGTGTAAGCTAAACCTGCCTGTTAAAACTGAGACCAAGAAAATATGGAATCATCCTCCCCATATATGTAATGATGAGTTTCCGGCCAGAAAAAAAAAGAGTCCTACCTCAAAGATTGGATCCCCCAGATTCTGATGACCCAACCCTTGAGAATAGTTTCGCCAAAAAAAGTCCAAACCATCTTCGAGATGGCTGAAATCATCCAATGCAAATACCTCCCAACCGTGATCCCTTCTACTATTCATCCAAGCAGGCAGTAATAACTAATGTGGATATATTCACACTATTTAAAATAAATAAAAGTAATATCAGAAAATAAAAAAGGAAAAAAAAAATATATATAGGGTATATACATATATACACATACATGTACAAACACATACTCATATACATACATATCCCTGTTTATATAAAGATAAGGGCAATATTACCATATAATTAAGACACAAAGACAAAAGAAAATTTATAAAATAAGGAGGAAATCAAAGTAATAGTGAATAGAAGAAATAGAGGAAAGAGAAATTTAGATTCGAACTGTGGACCAGTTTCCCGAAGTTCGAGAGCCCTCTTACCCGTTACAAAGCTTCAACAAGGAAATGAAATTCCACGTTGGAACCAAGTGACTACAGTATGTCAAAGCATTTCCTCGTTAAGAGGGTTAATTCTGTATTATAGCAATTGTAGTGTATTGTTGATAGAGTATTAAAAGGCCTCCAGTAGTAACATCAATTTTCTGGAATTTGGATGTGCTTTTACAGCACAGTATTTCAAAGATCTGAATTTTGAACAGTTGAAATCTTTCTCTTAACAATCTCAAGGTTAAAACACTTTTGGTTAGCATTACCTTCAGCTAAACACAGGAATGGGAAACAAACCCATCCTCACAGTAACCTTCAGAGCAAAAACATAATTCAAGGGTAAGAGTTTGGCTCAATTTTTTTACCTGCCCTTCAAAGAAACTCGATAGAAGCATTTCAGCAGAAAACAGGTTTCTATGTTTTGATATTAGAGGTAGCATCCCTAATTTGTTTTGTGGGATTAGGACCCTAATCACCCAATGACAAAAATGCAATGATTCATAATTTTAATTTTGGCCACAGTATCTTACAAAGACTTTTAGGTACAGTACAAATTTGATAAAAGGCTTGAAAGTGAAGATAGTGGCTAGGAGTATGGCAACTACTATACTTCCCTTAAATTTTGTGGAAATCTTTCCTAAGAAAGTTTTAGCAAAAGGTCAATGGCGTACACGTTGGTTTTTTTAAATATATCATCTTGAAGATTCATGATACACTTATGAAGATTACTAGGCTCTAGGACAAATAGTGGCTCCAAGGCCACAGTCTAATTAATTTCGAGTTTAGTTGATTTCTAACTCCCTTATCTTTTAGGTATATGGGCTTTTAATTCAACATTGATTGGGTATCAATTAAAAGTATCTAGATCAAGAAATATCATTTACAGTATACACAAATAGTCCAGTATTTTAAAAAGCTTTATTAAACAGTCTGGAATAGTATTTTGCGATAGTTCGTTAAAAGTAATCTAGACCACGTTAGTAATCTTAACCTTGCTATACTGCTTTTAATTAAATCTATCCTATCACTTTCTTTTACAGGTGTTAGACCTTCCGTATTGTGTGGGAGTTGGTAATATGAACATCAGGGGAGTTTCATATAAATAATAGAACTTTACCAATAAAATTTCTAAACTTCTAAAATTTTACAGGAAAGGGTCAATTAAACTGACCTTCGAGAAAAAAAAATGTGAATAGAAATAAGAAATTTTATTATTAAATCTATTTATTTTTCTATATCCAACTGATGTTCATATACTCTATATAAAAATTATAATTTTTTTTTTTTTTTTGAAGTGGTGTGTTGAGCAGGGTTAATAGAAGGGCCATGGATGCCTGGTGGTTTATCAGGAGGTTGTCTTTTCCTTTTTTGATTCTTTTTCTTCTCAAACCCATCCTTACTGTCCTCCCTTTAGTTGAAGTGGCTATCCTGGAGGGTATTTAACCTTGCATGGTGTTTCGGCTCCTCCATGTTGACCAGTTTTTCCGACTTTTTATTATAGTCTATGGGTTTCATCAATCACTTTATTTATAATTCTGTATATATTGTTTTTGTTATAATTCTTGTTAGTCTAGTTTTTAAGTATGATGTGTCTTTTTTATTTTCATTAATTCTTATGCTGTCTGGAGACATTGAGCGAAATCCGGGACCAGTACGTCCTAGATTTCGCCAATGTCGTCTAATGTATTGCAATATTCGTGGTCTTCATTCAAATATCCAAGACCTTACAGTTGCATCCAGACAGTATGATATTCTTTTGTGCTCAGAAACTTTGGTTTCTAATATGAGGCACTCAACTGAGCTCCTTATAACTGGTTTTAAGAAGCCAATAATGTTGAAACGTGATGCCATCCCTAGGACCAGGGGAATGGCGGTGTATATTAGGACTGAGTACCCTGCTTCTCATAAGTTCTGCTATCAATGTGGATGTCATGAGATTCAGGTAATAAAAGTTTGTGGCAGGCATAACAACTTTTATTTGTGTTCCATCAACTGGAATCCAGACATGGATGATTCTATCTTCGATTGTCTTCTTACCATTAAGGCTAAGATACAAGAAGATGATAGAAAGGCTTCTTTTGTCTTTGTTGGTGATTTTAATGCTCACCATAGGGAGTGGTTAAGTTCTATCTCTCCTACCGATCGCCATGGCTTACGAGCTTTAGACTTTGCCTCTGAGTCAGGCTGTGAGCAAATCATAAATGAAGCTACTCATAGGTCTGGTAATTGCTTGGACCTCGTATACACTGACTCCTCTGGCGTTATAACTAGTAAGGTTGGTTCTCCAGTCAAGTGAAGGACAAACCGTGGTTCAATGATGATTGTAGACGTGCTTATTTGGAGAAGCAGGAGGCCTATCATCTTTGGAAGGGTAACAGATCAGATTTGACCTGGAACAACTATACTCAGCTTAGAGCTTTTGCTCAGAGAGTTTATGCCTCAACTGAAAAGGAGTACAATTTAACCATAAAAGAAACCCTTTCTGGTACAACTCAGGAACATAAATGGTGGTCTACCCTTAAATCTGCACTCTTTGGTGTAGATGCAACAGTTCCTCCTTTACTTAAACCAGATGGCTCGGTCACTCACTGTCCAAAGGAAAAGGCAACCCTGTTGGCTGATGTTTTTGACAGTAAACAGAGTAATGAAAAACTTGAACTTCCTCATTCCTGTTTTCCTGAGGCTAAACTAACTAGTTTAGCTTTTCGATCTTGTGAGATTAAAGCTTTGTTGATGGACCTTGATGCTTAAGGAGGTGTAGACCCAAATGGTATTTTTCCTTTGTTTTTTATAAAGACTGCAGATTTCTTAGCTCCAAAGTTATCTGTTATTTTGTGCATGTTAGCAAGAAGAGGAGCTTTTAGCATTTGTTGGAGAATTGGTAATGTTACTCCTCTATGTAAATGTGTTTGTGGTAGCTCAAGTCCCACTGATTACCGCGAAATTTCCATAACTCCCATATTATCTAAAGTTTTTGAACGTCTTCTGGCAAAACGTCTTAATAGGTTTGCTGAAGGTAATCATCTATTTCCTAGTTTGCAATTTGGTTTTCGTAAAGGCCTTGGAGCATGTGATGCCCTTTTTACAATCTCCAATGCTGTACAGAAATCCCTTGATTGTGGTCAGGAAGTTCATATGATTGGCCTTGATTTTAGTGCTGCCTTTGACCCTGTTAATCATGACGCCCTTGTTTTCAAACTCAAACAGTTGGCAGTGGGTGAGTCGTTTCTTAGCATTATTATTGATTTTTTAAGTAATAGATCTCAAAGAGTTGTTGTTGATGGGCACCATAATGAGTATAGGAATGTGATATCCGGTGTTCCACAGGGTCGTGTTCTTGGCCCATTACTTTTCATAATATATACACATGACATGTGGTTTGGCCTAGAAAACAAGATTGTTGCATATGCAGATGATGCTACTCTCTTTTCATCAATTCCATCCCCTGAATGTAGATCTGGGGTTGGTGAATCCCTTAATAGAGATTTAGCTAAAATTAGTGCATGGTGCAAGTTATGGGGTATGAAGTTGAATCCTAATAAAACTCAAAGTATGATTGTAAGTAGGTCAAGGACGGTGGCTCCTCAACATCCGGATCTCAGTATTGATAATGTTTCTTTAAATTTGTATGACTTTTAAAATTTTAGGTGTGATTCTCGACAGAAAATTTACTTTTGAGAAAAACATTAGGTCTGTGTCCTCTTTAATTGCACAGGCTTATTGAGAAAGTCTTACAAGATTTTCGGTGATCAATCTATTCTGAAGAAGTGTTTTAATTCTTTCATTCTACCTTGTTTTGAGTATTGTTCTCCTGTCTGGTGTTCAGCTCCTCATCTTAATTTGTTGGACAGAAATTTACGGTCTATTAAATTTTTTATTCCTGATCTAAATATCAATCTTTGGCACCGTCGTTCAATTAGTTCATCATGCATGTTGCATAAGATTTTTCATAACTCTGACCATCCTTTACATTCAGATCTCCCTGGACAATTCTATCCTGTTCGTAATACTAGGCAGGCAGTTAATTCTAAAAGCCATTACATAGGCTATGCCTTTCGTCCCTGAGCCTCGGCACACAAAATACCAGTTTATTTTAATGTACAAAGTCACATCTATATATGTTGTGATTACAGTTTCGTGCTCTCTCTCTCTCTCTCTCTCTCTCTCTCTCTCTCTCTCTCTCTCTCTCTCTCTCTATCTCTCTCTCTCTCTCTCTCTCTCTCTCTCTCTCTATATATATATATATATATATATATATATATATATATATATATATATATATATATATATATATATATATATATATATGTATATATATGTATGTATGTATGTATGTATGTATGTATGTGTATATATATATATATATATATATATGGTAATTGTTTACAACACCAGGCTCTCCATTTACTCCAAAATAATGCAATCCTGAAGTTCTCCTGTTCTTGCACAGTAATTAGGTGGTTATTTAAATTCTGGGAGAGAAATAATTAGCAAGATATGTTGAGGAAGGGGGGAGGGGTTATAAAAAAAATAGCTTGGTTTCCTCACCAAACGACTTGGAACTGACACGACGACATAGTCAACCAAACAAAATTTGTGATGCCAGCGTACATAAACAGAAGTTCATGATGCCAGCGTACATTGATATACTGTATATTCAAAATATACATAATCAAAAATGTATTAATTTGCTCAAGAGTGTCCATAAAAAATGCAATTTAAAAATAGTTAGACTTTTGAGCAATTACTCCATTTTTTATTAAGTATATTTTGAATATACAGTAAATCAAATGTACGCTGGCATCACGAATTTCTGTTTATGTATGCTGGCATCACGAATTCTGTTTGGTTGACAATGTTGACATGTCAGTTCCAAGTCGCTTAGTGAGGAAACCGAGCTATTTTCTTTTTATAACCCCTTCCTCAACATATCTTGCTAATTATTGCTTTCCCAGAATTTAAATAACCACCTAATTACTGTGCAAGAAGATGAGAACTGCAGGATTGCATTACTTTGATGTAAATGGAGAGCGTGGTGTTGTAAACAATTACCATATATATATATATATATATATATATATATATATATATATATATATATATATATATATATATATATATTTATATATATATACAGAGAGAGAGAGAGAGAGAGAGAGAGAGAGAGAGAGAGAGAGAGAGAGAGAGAGAGAGAGAGAGCTAAAGTGTAATAGTACTGGTATCACACTTAAAATATTAGAAATACATAAGGAAAACCACACACTACGCTTGACAATGTCATTTTCATTCATCTGGATAGTATATTTCCAGACTGATGCCAATTTTGTACAACTGCATAATTATATTTGTATTGTAAGGATACAAGAGCAGTTTTAGGGGAGATTTAAGTACTTCCTTGTCTATTGTCATTATAGAGGACATATATACCACTTTATCAGGATATTACTGACTATGCCGAAAATTGACAATGGAACAGAATTTCTACTCGGAAAGGTGTAATACCTCATTGCCATGGCAAATTCACAGCATTTACACTTCAAGCTAAGATTATAACTCTGTCATTTGATGCCAAGCATTACCTCTAGGCCTAGATCTAAAGTTAGTGAATTGATGACTCTCAAACAAAAGCAGCATTGCCTATATAATATACTGTATGTGTATAACCACTGGATCTACCCATGAAAAAAAGTTCTTAAATCTTGAAAGTGTAGCTTCGAGGTAGGAAAGGAAAAATACCAGGCAGTTATAAAATACCTCATAATTAATGAAAGCATTGTGTACAACAAATGTTGAGGACAAAAGCAGAGAAATACTGTAGATACTTCTTCAGCGCAACTCCAAGAATCAACCCAAAAAACACTTTGTATTTGTGATCAATGAGAACAATGAATTCAGATGCCTTTATTAGGTTTTCTTTCAAGCCCCTTTTAAATAATATACCGGGTAATCTTGGTTATACACAATTCTGCCTTTTAAAGGTAAAATGTTCTTTATTCATTTAAGCTGAGTTATTAAACTATTCATGCTGCTTCCTAGTCCTGACAAATGATTGCCTCCTCCTATTCTATCTAATTCCTCTTTATCTTGATTTTTTAAGAAGTTTTTATAGTCGCAGACTCAGAAGAGAAGCTTGGCCGATTAGTGAAAGAATTTGGAAAGGTATGTGAGAGAAGGAAGTTGAGAGTTAATGTGGGTAAGATTAAGGTTATGAGATGTACGAGAAGGGAAGGTGGTGCGAGGTTGAATGTCATGATGAATGGAGAGTTACTTGAGGAAGTAGATCAGTTTAAGTATTTGAGGTCTATTGTTGCAGCACATGGTGGAGTGGAAGCAGATGTACGTCAGAGAGTGAATGAAGGATGCAAAATGTTGGGGGCAGTGAAGGGAGTGGTAAAGAATAGAGGGTTAGGCATGAATGTAAAGAGAATTCTGTATGAGAAAGTGATTGTACCAACTGTGATGTATGGATCGGAGATGTGGGTAATGAAAGTGACAGAGACAGAAATTGAATGTGTTTGAGATGAAGTGTCTAAGGAGTATGGCTGGTGTATCTCGAGTAGACAGGGTTAGGAAAAAAGTAAAAAGGGTGAGAACGGGTGTAGGAAATTATTTAGCAGCTAGAGTGGATATGAATGTGTTGAGGTAGTTTGGCCATGTTGAGAGAATGGAAAATGGCTGTCTGCTAAAGAAGGTGATGAGTGCAAGAGTTGATGGGAGAAGTACAAGAAGAAGGCCAAGGTTTGGGTGGATGGATGGAGTGAAGAAAGCTCTGGGTGATAGGAGGATAGATGTGAGAGGCAAGAGAGCGTGCTAGAAATAAGAATGAATGGCGAGCGATTGTGACGCAGTTCCGGTAGGCACTGCTGCTTCCTTCGGTCACCTTGGAAGACCGCGGAGGTAGCAGTAGTAGGGGATTCAACGTTATGAAGCTTCATGTGTGGTGGATAACGGGGGAGGGTGGGTTGTGGCACCCTAGCAGTATCAGCTGATCTTGGTTGAGTCCCTCGTCAAGCTGAAAGGAGCGTAGAGAGGAAAGGTCCCCTTTTTTTCATTTGTTTGATGTCGGCTAGCCCCCAAAATTGGGGGAAGTGCCTTGGTATATAGATAGAGATATAAAAGATTTACCTTAATGTTGCTCTTGATCTTAAAACTTTTTATCATCATTGTTCGTTACTTCTATTGTAGTTTCTTTATTGCCTTATTTCCTTTCCTAACTGGGCTATTTTCCGTGTTGGAGCACTTAGACTTATAACATCCTGCTTTACCAACTAGGGTTGTAGCTCAAGAAGTAATAATAATAATAATAATAATAATAATAATAATAATAATAATAACAATAATAATAATAATAATAATTAATAATAATAATACAGTATTGTTTGGAAATATTTTGAACATATCTGAGCTGCACATCACATACTAACGGTCAACCCCATTTACAATATCTGTGACAAGAGCCAAGATGGCTGAGGCCTGTGATTGAATACTACCTGAATGGCCTTCCCAGACTCATTGCTGGGTTCAGGTTGACTGGTTCTAATTAACCTGTATATGGTCTTATATGGAAAATTCATAGCTGACTGGCTCCTACAGCTTGTCCATGGGCATGAGTTCTGGCTGATCAGCTCCACATCCAAGTTCATGTACCTAGGTCCTAGATGACTGGCTGCCCTGTGTCATGGTCTATACCACAGAGACCTTTACAACTGATTCCTTCATTTATGAGTACTTGTACACTATATAAAGACTGGTTCCTTTGCTTCACCAATATACAGCTTATTGTGACTGAACCTTAAAAGATTGACTCATCTGATTCTTCCAAGTATATGCTCCTTTATATGTGTTCTTGCACTCCACTGGCTAGGTGTGTGCCTGAATCTTGAATGACTAGATCATCAAAGAATGGCTTACGTTCCTGAATGTGCAAAGGTTCTTCTACCTAACTGTTTTGTGCAAAAGTAGAGTTAGTACTAAACTATACAGAAAAATGTAAAACTAAGCATATTCCACTAATACTGTACATAAATACAGTCTGGTCCTGGATAGTAAGAGTGCAAATAGTATGACCCCTCTAATACTAAGTCGTATTCAAAAAGTATGGAGAGCAATAATTAAAACAGAAAAGAAGCACTACCCGAAGAGTACGATGGTAGTATGAGATCCCATGACGTAGATGCACAGCGTACAATAATTACAAGGAAATATTGCAATCTCCCTGAATTGTAAAATACTGTATAATGAGATCCTAAGAAATAGATGCCCAATGTATTCCTCCACTGCGCATAAGTTAAGGAGGAAGACCATGGGGGCCATTGTTATGGGCATTCATACATATCAGTGTAGTATACAATCTTACTATTTGATTTGCTCTGTATTGTGTGAATTATGGCTCACAAACGTAAGAGTATAACTCTTGAACAAATGAGTGAAGTGATACTGTGATACGATGAAGGACAAGGTATTAGTGCTATTGTGCATATAATGAGGTCACACAAAACAATGGTGCTCACCATAAATCATAAAAAGGAAGATATTAGGAATAGTATGAAGCCTATTGGTCATCTCTGATTGATATCCAACAGCATGTGAATGATGTTTAAGTGAAAATGGAAAGATTTATATACAGTAAACAGAAAGTGAAGGGACTGCTCTTGATTAAAAACAAAGTAAAGATCAAGCTATGCTTTATTTTTATATCGTAATATGCTGTAAGAGTTATGTAATGCTTGACACATTTCCTGCCTCTAATGGTTGGTTGTAACGTGTTCTCACTCATAAGGACATCAAAAATGTTCGTCTTAAGGGCAAGCTAATTCAGCATATGAGGTGGAAGCAAAAAATTTCCTAACATTGTTGAAGGGAATCCTCAATGAGAAAGGGCATGATGCTGAATGTATTTATAAAATGGATTTGTGTGAGCTACAATAAAAGATGTCTTGGTCAACATTTTTATAAAATTCCATCAAGCAAGTCCATGGCCATAAGGCTGACTAGAGACTGATCACAGTGATGTTTTGTGTGAACCAAACAGGATCCCATAAAATGGAGCCACTAGTCATCCAAAGGACAAAACACCGTAAGTGTTAAAACAACCTCCGCATGAAAACTGTAGTTACAAAAACGTTCATTATTGGCAAACAACAGCTTAAAAAGGGAAAACTTTGTTTCATTCATTCTTCTTGGTTTGCTTGAGTGAGAAAAAATAATAGTTTGATAGTTAGTCCCATACCAATTGTCTAATTTGATAAAACACAACACAATTATCTTATTATTACAATCTATTTCACCGGATTGATTGATTGATTGATTTGAGGTTTTCTGGCATCCTGACATCTAAGGTCATTGATGCCGATATCGTTTATTGTAAAAATAAAAAATAAAAAATAAAAGAATGTTCAGTTACAACCATAAAAGCAAAGGTGTAATTTTAAAAGTTAAATACCTTTCAGAAGACCTGCTTCTGAAATAAAGCTAAAATTACCACTAGCATGGTAGGACATATCACGTCCAAGAATCTTGGCAAAGAGGAACCTGCCATCCTCACCTCAAGCCTCAAACAGATATCTATTTCTTTCACTACTGTATGCGGGGCATTCGGTCGACAAATGCCTCACTGTCAATGTTACCAAACAGTCGTCGCAATATGGTTGATGTTGGCCATCCAGCAGAAACTCGTGTGTCAGCCGAATGTGGCCAATGTGGAGGCAACAAATAGTGGTCTCCCACTTTCGGGGCAGCCTGAACAACCTCCAAGGAGATATAACATTATTTATTTCTCTCATCTTACTTTCAAGTAAACCATCCTAATGCCGTTGACAATTATTATTAATAAAATTCTTAATTGTGGGTAAAAGATCATTACTGGGAATGGGATACCTTCTTTGTAGCAACTCAGCTGAAGCATTCTTGGCCA
>NC_090733.1:69302840-69352840 GCF_036898095.1 Palaemon carinicauda
CCATTAATACAGAGAATAAGTTTCTAATTTTAACTTCCATAATATGTTTAAAGAGTTAAGTTCTTTGAGCACATGACTAACATTTATTGTATCTGAAGCAATAAAGGATTTGTTTGGAGCTGCAGATGCTAATATGTTGATATTGAGATACTTTACTACCATTTGTCATTCTACATTACTGCTTTTGTCATTTTCCTTCCTTAAAATTCAATCTTTTGTCAAAAATGTGAGTCTATTGTATTATTTCCAGTCATTTACATTCATAGCTCTCTTTTGTTACCACCCCCAGTCATGTAGGTACTTTTGGCTGTATTTGTCACAGTCCCTTCTCTGAATTCCTACTGAATAGCCTTCAGGCGTGATTTTTTACCAATTTCTGATTGCTTTGAAAAGTGAGAAATCATAATTGGGAGAGCTTCAATTGGAGACATTTCACAAAACTTGAAAGCGCTGGCAAACTACATATGTTGCAGTTAAATAAAAAGATATGATAACTGAACAATCCTTAGGAACCAACATTTCAAAAAGACAACACTAACCACAACCATACAACATACTAGGAAAATAAAACTTCCATACTACCATATGGATAAATTTCAGCATCTATTCCAAGCTCCTGTGTCTGGATGAATGATTAATTGATTTAGAGTTTTCTAGCACCCTGATATCGAAGGTCATTAATGCCGATATTGTTAGTTATAAATAAAGAATAAAAGGAAATTCAAGTGAAGATGTCCTTATAAATTTAAATAGCTTTCAGAAGACCTGCTTCTGGAATATATATAAAAATACCTAAAATGACTAATGCAAAGATGACAAAGAGTAGTCTCTCACATGGGGCATCAAGGAGATATGACATTTGTTGTTTCTCTCATCTTATTTGTTGTTTCTCTCATCTTATTTCCCTCTAGACTATTCCAATGCTGCCAATAATTATACAACAAAAAGTTTTACAATAAGACTTTCTTGATAGCAACTTGGCTGCAGCATTCTTTCCCAATAAATATGCCTCCTCATTCCCAGACACATGTGTGTGTGCTGGAACCCATCAAAATTGAACTGTTATACTTCACCTATTAGCACAATAATAAAAAAACCACTCACCAATTATTACTATCATTATTACTAGCTAAGCTGTAACCCTAGTTGGAAAAGCAAGATCAGATAAGCACAAGGGCTCCAACATGGAAAAATAGCCCAGCTAGGGAAGGGAATAAGGAAATAAATAAACGAAATGAAAAATATTGAACAATAAAATTAAAAATTTCAAAAGTAACGTTGTCAAAACAGACATTTCATATATAAACTACAAAAAAAAACTATGTCAGCCTGTTCAACATAAAAACCTTTGCTGTAAGTTTCAATTTTTTAAGTTCTACCGATTCAACTACCCGATGAGGAAGATCACTCCACAACTTGGACACAACTGGAATACAACTTCTAGAATACTGTGAAGTAATGAGCTTCATGATGGAGAAGGCCTGACTATTAGAATTAACTGCATGCCTGGTATTACGAACAGGATGGAACTGTCTGGGAAGATCTAAATGTAATGGATGATCAGAATTATGAAAAATCTTATGCAACGAGCATAACTAGCTAATTGAACGAAGGGACCAGAGATTAATATCTAAAGCAGGAACAAGAAATTTAATAGACCGAAAATTACTGTCCAACAACTTAAGATGAGAATCAGCAGCTGAAGACAAGACAGGAGAACAATACTCAAAACTAGGTAGAATGAAAGAATTAAAACACTTCTTCAGAATAGATTGATCACCGGAAATCTTAGAAGACTTCCTTAATAAGCCAGAACTGAAGAAGGCAGAGACCTCATGTGTTTCTCTAAAGTGAATTTGCTGTCGAGAATTACATCTAAAATATGTTATTTTTATTAATAAAATAAATTTTTGAATATACTTACCCAGTGATCATATAAGCTGCAACTCTGTTGCTCGACAGAAAAACCTACGGTCAAAATACGCCAGCGATCGCTATGCAGGTGGGGGTGTACATCAACAGCGCCATCTGTCGAGCAGGTACTTAGTACTCCAAGTAAACAAAGAACCAATTTTCTCCTCGGTCCACTGGGTCTCTATTGGGAAGGAAGGGAGGGTCCTTTAATATATGATCACCGGGTAAGTATATTCAAAAATTTATTTTATTAATAAAAATAACATTTTTCAATATTAAACTTAGCCGGTGATCATATAAGCTGATTCACACCCAGGGGGGTGGGTAGAGACCAGCATTACATGTTTACATTATTATGAGCTAAGTATTTTGTATTTCATTTTAGCAGTTATTCAAAATAACAAACATAAAATAAATAAGTACCTGGTAAGGAAGTCGACTTGAACAATTACTCTGCTTTTTTAAGTACGTCTTCCTTACGGAGCCTCGCGATCCTCTTAGGATGCTGAGCGACCCCTAGGATCTGAAGTATCAAGGGTTGCAACCCATACTAAAGGACCTCATCAAAACCTCTAATCTAGGCGCTTCTCAAGAAATGACTTTGACCACCCGCCAAATCAAGTAGGATGCGAAAGGCTTCTTAGCCTTCCGGACAACCCAAAAACAATAATAAAACATTTCAAGAGAAAGATTAAAAAGGTTATGGAATTAGGGAATTGTAGTGGTTGAGCCCTCACCCACTACTGCACTCGTTGCTACGAATGGTCCCAGAGTGTAGCAGTTCTCGTAAAGAGACTGGACATTCTTAAGATAAAAGGACGCGAACACTGATTTGCTTTTCCAATAGGTTGCGTCGATTATACTTTGCAGAGATCTATTTTGTTTAAAGGCCACGGAAGTTGCGACAGCTCTAACTTCGTGTGTCCTTACCTTCAGCAAAGCTTGGTCTTCCTCATTCAGATGGGAATGAGCTTCTCGTATTAACAGTCTGATAAAATAGGATAAAGCATTCTTTGACATAGGCAAAGATGGATTCTTAACTGAACACCATAAAGCTTCAGACGGGCCTCGTAAAGGTTTTTAAATAGAACTTAAGAGCTCTTACAGGACATAAGACTCTTTCTAGTTCATTTCCAACCATACGATAAGTTTGGAATATCGAACGATATTGGCCAAGGCCGAGAAGGCAGCTCGTGTTGGGCTAGAAAACCAAGTTGTAGAACATGTAGCCGTTTCGGATGAGAATCCGATGTTCTTGCTGAAGGCATGAATCTCACTGACTCTTTTAGCTGTGGCTAAGCATACCAGGAAAAGAGTCTTTAAGGTGAGATCTTTCAGGGAGGCTGATTGTAGCGGTTCGAACCTGTCTGACATAAGGAATCTTAGTACCACGTCTAAATTCCAACCAGGTGTAACCAAACGACGCTCCTTCGTGGTCTCAAAAGACTTAAGGAGGTCCTGTAGATCTTTATTGTTGGAAAGATCTAAGCCTCTGTGACGGAAGACTGATGCCAACATGCTTCTGTAACCCTTGATAGTGGGAGCTGAAAGAGATCGTTCTTTCCTCAGATATAAGAGGAAGTCAGCTATTTGAGTTACAGAGGTACTGGTCGAGGATACGGATACTGACTTGCACCAGTTTCGGAAGATTTCCCACTTCGATTGGTAGACTCTAAGGGTGGATGTTCTCCTTGCTCTAGCAATCGCTCTGGCTGCCTCCTTCGAAAAGCCTCTAGCTCTCGAGAGTCTTTCGATAGTCTGAAGGCAGTCAGACGAAGAGCGTGGAGGCCTTGGTGTACCTTCTTTACGCGTGGCTGACGTAGAAGGTCCACCCTTAGGGGAAGTGTTCTGGGAACGTCTACTAGCCATCGAAGTACCTCGGTGAACCATTCTCTCGCGGGCCAGAGGGAAGCAACTAGCGTCAACCTTGTCCCTTCGTGAGAAGCGAACTTCTGCAGTACCTTGTTGACAATCTTGAACGGAGGGAATGCATATAGATCTAGATGTGACCAATCTAGTAGAAAGGCATCTATATGAACTGCTGCTGGGTCCGGGATTGGTGAGCAAAATATTGGGAGCCTCTTGGTCATCGAGGTTGCGAAGAGATCTATGGTTGGCTGGCCCCAGGTGGCCCAAAGTCTCTTGCATACATCCTTGTGGAGGGTCCATTCTGTTGGAATTATTTGTCCCTTCCGACTGAGACAATCTGCCATGACATTCAAGTTGCTTTGGATGAACCTCGTTACTAGTGATATGTCTAGACCTTTTGACCAGGTGAGGAGGTCCCTTGCGATCTCGTACAATGTCAGAGAGTAGGTCCCTCCTTGCTTGGAGATGTACGCCAAAGCCGTGGTGTTGTCCGAGTTCACCTCCACCACTTTGCCTTGAAGGAGAGACCTGAAGCTTTTCCAGGTCAGACGTACTGCCAGTAGCTCCTTGCAGTTGAAATGCATTGTCCTTTGACTCGAGTTCCATAATCCCGAGCATTCCCTACCGTCTAATGTCGCACCCCAGCCTACGTCCGATGCGTCCGAGAAGAGAACGTGGTTGGGAGTCTGAACAGTCAGGGGAAGACCCTCTCTAAGGTTGATATAGTCCTTTCACCAAGTCAGACAAGACTTTATCTTTCCAGAAACCGGGATCGAGACCGCTTCTAGCGTCTTGTCCTTTTTCCAGTGAAAAGCTAGATGGTATAGAAGAGGACGGAGGTGTAGTCTTCCTAGTGACACAAATTGATCCACGGATGACAGTGTCCCTACCAGACTCATCCACAGCCTGACTGGGCAGCGTTCCTTCTTCAGCATCTTCTGGATGGATAGCAGGGCTGGGGGCTGATCGTCTTGTTCAGCAACGTCCTCATCAGAGGGTTCCTCATCCGAAACTGATGAGGAAACGGCAACGGAGTGGGCAACGTCTGACTCGCTGAATCCGGTCGCATTGGTGGATGCGTGACGGAGCCGGACGCAATATCATGGAACTGCTGCACAGTCTGTGAACTGTCAACAACCATGGGTGCGCGAGGAAGTACAGCGTCAACCCGAAACTGTCTAGACTGTCTGGGTTGTGCAGTCAACACCCTACCGGGTTGCTGAGGTTGACGCACTGCGTCACAACAAGTCACCTCTGCTGGTTGTTGAACGTCCTGAACGTCAACAACCACCTCCGAGCGTCGCTTAACGTCAACGTGCGACTGGCAACCCACACTGGGTCGCATCGGTGGAGGAACCACCTCAACTGGCAGACGCGAGTAGGTTACCTCAGCGTCAACAGGGCGCACAACCGACCGGTTGGAAGGTTGTTGGCCAGAAGGAGGAACCACCTCAACTGGCAGACGCGAGTAGGTTACCTCAGCGTCAACAGGGCGCACAACCAACCGGTTGGAAGGTTGTTGGCCAGAAGGTTCTTCTCCGCATTTAAGTCCTCTATCAAGGACGCAAGCTTGGACTGCATGTCTTGCAGCAAAGCCCATTTAGGGTCTACGGGAGCAGGTGTGGCAACAGACGGGGTTAGTGACTGAGGCGGAACCATTTACCATCCCTGAAAGCCTTCTTATGTGTGACATAATAGTACAGCAAAACTTCAAAGGCTCGACAAAAGTTAAGAAGTTGACCTGTAAACAACTTGGAGCGTCTCCTGGCTAGGCGCCAGGGCGAGTCTACCAGAATTGAGAAGTCTATCTGGGCAGAGGCATGAACTCCCAAGCCGAGAACTTCTCTCGTGTCCTATCAGACTCTCGCTCTATAAGCCAGTTTAAAAGAAGGGAAATCAAAGGCTGTATCCCTAAAACTCCTCCTGGTGCAAAAACCAGTCGCCTAGCCAACGTAACGCTCTCTAGGAGAGCGAGAGAGCACTAGCTTAAAAACAACGGCTTCGAAGTAGCTAGGCCTAGTGTAAGTTCTGACGTTTAGGCGAACGAGGAGCAGCAGTTACAAGATCCGGACGAAGATCCTTAAAAAATCATCATGATTTAATTAAAGTCCATAGGAGGCTAAGCAGCTTAAGGCTCCTCTCCAAATGACAGAGTCCTCAAGGGAATATCAGTAGGAGGGAGAACAGCACTTTCTCATCTACAGGAACCTTGTCCGATAAAAGCTAGGTTATCTCAGTGAGTCTCTCACTGGTGCATTAGTAGCAGACCAGAAGGCAACGTCATGTAACTGCTTGACAGTCTGTGAACTGTCAACAACTGAACTGTCAACCACAACAGGTGCGTGAGGACATACAGTGTTCACTCGAGACTGCTTTGACTGTCTATACTGAGCAGTCAAAACAACTCTAGAATGCGGAGGTTGACGCACCGCGTCAAAACAAAACAACTTAGACTGTTGTTGTACCTCGCGAACGTCAACGGAAGGTTCCGTGCGTTACTGAACGTCAACATGCGGCTGGCAGGGTACACTGGAACGCATGGGTGGCGGGACTCTCTCAGCTGGAGTGCGGCAGAAGGTCGCCTCAGCGTCCACAGGACGCACAACCGTGTTGGTTGTAGGCTAGAGGTTGGTGCAGTGTCAACCTTCTCCGCACGAAAGTCCCGCATCAATGACGTTAACTGAGACTGCATGGTCTGCAGCAAAGACCACTTAGGGTCTACAGGAGCAGGTGCGGCAACAGACAGTGTGACTGCCTGATGCGGTACCGCTTTGCCTCTCTTAGGAGGTGAGCAGTCGTCGGAAGACTGCAGCGAGTCCGAACTGACCCAGTGGCTACAACTGGGCCGTTGGACTTGCGCGGAAGGGACCGACTTGCGCTTAATAAGCTGCGAGACCTTGGTCCATGGTTTCTTACGAGAAACCTCTTCCGCAGACGAGAAATAAATGGGCTCTCTCGTCTTTGTGTGGGTGGGGCGATCTTGGGTAGATACGCCCGAAACCACGGAGGGAAACGTCTGTTCGTTGATCAAGGCCTGACGAACCCATAAGTCGTTCGACATTACTTCTCCCCTGGGCTTGGGAGCTTGCAAGAGGTCCCGGACTAGGTGAACGACAGGCACGAACAGACGAACCCTCGGACGCAACACTGTAACACTTTGCGCATATCACTTTATCACTTCGATTTTCTGTTTTGCACTTATTTCACTGAAATCGAAACTTTTACTGATTTCTACCTGAAACACGCAATTCTACCCTCATTAAAAGGTAGTAATTGCAAAATCAGTCGTATAATGCAGCTCATTAATACTAGCAAAAAACAGAAAACATATATAAAGATAAAAAATTCAGTGGCTGGGAAAGAGACTAAACACTAGTTCAAATAAACTACGTTTACAATCTCTCACCGCACATAGCCTGGGGACAAGAATAAAACCCTAGAAACGTTTTACCTTCTTCCCCGTACAGCGACTAGGGACGAGAGTAACACGAGAAAAACGTTACCCGCTTGAACGGAACGTTTTCTCTCCTCTCTCTCCTTCCGTCTCTATCTCTCTCTCTCTCTTTCTCTATTGATTTTGCACCTAAGAGAAGAGCCCAATTATATATCGTCAAAAAAACATGTTATTTGACTAAAGGAAAAAACTGAAAGGTTTTCCAAATAAAAAGTTTCTTTAAATTAGAATTTAAAACATTAAGCTAAGAAAGAATGAACAAAACGTCAGAATCGATTTACTCTTACTGCAAAGTGAAACCGTGATACACTCTCTCTCTATCGTAACGATAGAGCGCATGTTGAACGTCCTGAACGTCAACAACTGCGTAGTATAAAAAACTAAACGTTAGTTCATCTTTGAAAACAGTACGAAGACTATCAAAGAAATTCTTTCATAAAACATTAAATTTAAAAAGTTTTAAATTCTTTAAAGGCTAAATACGATATAACGGGCTCAACGTTGATTAACTTTGGTTCCAAGTTAGGACCGCCTACTATCAGGAAAGGTCGCATATAAACAAAACATAAAAATTATCTTTATATGTTTATAATAAATGGAAAGTTAATCGAAGAGGCCTAATAAAGGCGGAGAGATATAAAATATATAGATCGATCTATAACGTGTTAAGCAAAATTACTAAAAACCTAAACACACTTCCGTCTAAGGGAAGGGTCGGCCATTTAAAAGTGAAAGAGAGTCTATACTCTCTTTGTCACCCTAATTAACTCTATCCAAAACGAGTTCAAGTTTTGAGATGAAGATAAAACACCTGCATAGCGAAAGCTCAAAACTAGAATAGTGTACTTCACCAAATAGTTGTGAAAACAAATACAGTTAGTGACAGCGTATTAGTAGGTCTTGCCGGTAGCCCGACAGAGAGAAAATTGGTTCTTTGTTTACTTGGAGTACTAAGTACCTGCTCGACAGATGGCGCTGTTGATGTACACCCCCACCTGCATAGCGATCGCTGGCGTATTTTGACCGTAGGTTTTTCTGTCGAGCAACAGAGTTGCAGCTTATATGATCACCGGCTAAGTTTAATATTGAAAATTATTTTTTCCAAAGAGGGATATATCACCTGGAGCAATGGTTCCTACTTTTTTCTGTATAAATCTAAAAAATTCTAAATGATTCTCTGTACTCCTTTTAGGCTCTGCAACAAGCCACATTGGTGGTTTTGGCTTTCTTTGGGAGGGTTTGTCTACATCAACATCTTTTTCATAACAGTTGGCAGGCCTGTATACATCCAAGTCTGTTGGTACCTTATAACCTTATAATATTGTATAATATTGAAAATTATTAAAAATAAAATTACTAAAATATTAAAATGATTAATTTTAACATGCATAATATTACTTATGGTATTAAATGCTTCATCACCTTGAAGTTTCATTCTTATCTCCAATATCATTCCATAAGTCTTAAATGCTTTATATAGCTCATCATAATTAGTATCTATTGGGGTTTGAGTAACATGAAGGATTCGCAGTTTCATTATGTCGCTCGAATTACCTGTTTTTTTAACATCCACAGAATGGTCCTTTTCAGTTTCTAGATCGTCAACAGAAAATCACAGAGGGACATAGACTGCTAGAATTTCTCAACAATGAATTCCTCCATCAGTGGGTCAATAAAACAACCAGGGGAAACAACATACTAGATATTGTACTAACAACAGAAGAAAATTTATTATCCAGTGTTTCAGTAGGCAAAAATATTGGCAAAAGTAACTCACAGAATAGTTAGGTTTCGGGTAAATATTCCTCATATAAAAGAAAGGAAAATTATAAAAAAGGCTAGACTACAGATGTAGTAACAGGATAAAATTGAAGGAATACACCGAGAATTTAAAATACGACAAAACAGGGAACATCGATACGCAATGGAACTCTTTTGTAGAATTATATAAAGAAAAAAAAGGCTAAATGTATACTACAAAGAAAAATTCTACCAAATAGAATTCCACAACGTAAGTGGTTCAACTAAGAAATAGTCAATGCAATAATAAGTAGAGACAGGAAACAAAAATCAATGGGTCCACAGCTTTCAATTCCTGGAATTTCCGAGCACAAGAAGTTAAACCGAAAAGTAGATAAACTAGTTAGAAAGGCCAAGATCAATGAATAAAAAAAGTGGCTTCAGCAAATAAAGAAAACCCAAAAGAATATTTTCCATATGTAAACAGTAGAAAACCAATCAAAATCAACATTAGCTCATTAGGAAACTCGGAAGGTATTCTTATAACAAATGATTTGGAAAAAAGCTGAACTGATGAATGGATATTTCACAACTGTATTCACTAGGGAAGAATCAACAACCCTCCCCAAACCAACTATCAAATATGAAGGGCCACAACCAGAAAATAGAATCACTTTTACAATGGATGATGTCTATAAAAATAAAAGGAGGCAGTAAGTCTAAGGCACTAAGTCCAGATGATATTCATCCAAGAGAGATTATACTGTAGAACTAAAAGAAGAGATAACCCCACACTTTAACAAAATATTCCGAAAGAAAGCCAACAAAAGAAAGGCACCAAAAGGGTGGAATTAGACAATGTTCTGAAAGACAGCCAACAAAAGAAAGGCACCAAAAGGGTGGAATTAGACAATGTTCCGCCAATCTACAAGAAGGGGCCAAAAGAATAACCTGGCAAATTAAGACCAGTGTGTCCAACTTAAGTGCCCTGCAAATTTTTTTAATCAATTATAGTAGATTCAATAATAGAACATATGGAAAAAACCATCTTCTGATAGACAGCCAACCTGGTTTCAGGCAAAAGAGATCATATGTGACAAATCTTTTAGAATTTTCCCACAACATGTTTATCATTTATGAAAAAAGCAGGGCAATAGACATCATATACCTAGACTTTCAAAAGGCTTTTGACAAAGATCATCATAAAAAATTAATGGACAAAATTAGAGCACTAGGCATCATTGACAAGCTAGCTGAATGTATCAAAGATTGGCTAATAAACAGAAAACAGAGAGTTGTAACCAATGGAGAAGCTTCAGAATGGGCAGCTGTTACAAGTAGAGTACCTCAAGGATCCGTCCTTGGTCCACTGCTATTTCTGATCTACATTAACGACATAAATTTAGGATTAACTAGTAAAATAGCCAAATTTGCCGTTGACACCAAACTACGCATAAATGCTGCAAATTCAAATGTAGAAGTCTTAAGAGGGGATCTAATGAAGCTAGGAGAATGGTCCAGAAAATGGTAAATGCCTTTCAACTGTGGGAAATGTAAAATCATGCATATAGGTTATAGTAACCCACAATCAGATTACTCGCAGCTGGGTAATGAAATAGAAAGTGTGGACCAGGAGCAAGATCTCGGTATTATTATCAGCAAGGATTTGATGGTCACTAGACAGACCATAAAAGCTTTAAAGAAACCACAGAAACTGATAGGCTACATAAAGAGACAATTCAAATACAGAAACAAAGACACTGTACTACAACTGTACATATCACTAGTAAGACCCCATGTAGAATATGGAGTCCAATTCTAGGCTCCAAGTATTCAAAAGGATATAGATAGACTGGAAGCAGTACAAGCTAGGTTACAAATTAGTTCCAACACTAAGGCCATTTGGATATAGATGGAGGATGGAACGTTTAAACTTATTTGATCTACAAACACGACGACTAAAGCAGGCCATACATGCAGAGGATTGGCACGCTGATTTGATCGCGATTGGCATGTTCGCGCTAATCCTTACCATGCATGGGGGTAAACAGGACAAACCCGGAGCGACTAGCCTGTCCTCTTATCCTGTCAGCATGTTTGACCGGACAGAACAATCCCGTCGCGATTGGCAGTATGGCCTGCAAGTCTCGTGCGTGTGGGTACGGTCTAGCATGCTGATGGGGTTGACTCTCCTATTTTGACACGTACAGTATTCCATATTTCGTCCCTTGATCGCAGCACATTTTATATTATAAAGATAAACTTATTGCATTTCACAAGTTTGTAATATTATGCATTTCATTGCTCTTTATTTTAGGTTTTCCCCTCACATTTTACTTCACCAAGTTAGGATTTCCTTAAATATCTTCTCCTTTTTCATAGTATATTTTATCTTTAAAACCACACAGTATTCTGCCTTATTCGTGCAATAGTATCTTGTATTCTGATAATAAACATACTGAAACAAAAGGAAAAAAATTTATATTCTTATTAAGTTTTATGAATTCTCTTCATAGGAAAAAAAACGAAGGTGTAAAATATGGAAAGAGGATAAATTAAGTAGCTACTGATAATTCTGTTAACTTATGTATATCTCTCTGCCTATATAAATGCAATCTTTTTCAATTTTCAATAAATTAACGCAAAAACAAATATGCCTAATTAAAAGTGCAGTGGTGCTTCAGCATGAGATAATCTCCAGAAAGGTCTAAAAATCTATTTAGTATATTCCTCCCAGGAGACACTTGGACTCTCGGATTAATGGGGATAAACGGAAAAGGTAATGCTATAATGACTTCAAGAGAAATAAGTACATTAACACCATAGCGGAAAAATCCCCACCACGTAGAAGACGACAGAGAATGCCAATCACGTTCCTTCATATGATTATTTCAAGTCAGATTTCATAGATTTATACTATATAAAAAATAAAGAAAGTAAAAAGTAACAAAATTTGGCATTTTCAAAATTAGATGTAGGCTACCAAATGTACTTGATACCTGTGGCCGCGGGAGCATAAAACAATTAGAATAGCGCCAACGTTATCCCTGCGTGTCGTAAGAGGCGACTAAAAGGGACGGGACGAGGGGGCTGGGAACCCCCTCTCCTGTATAAAAAATCCTGTGAGACAGCAACAAAGAGATAGAGCTGGGGGGAGAGTGACTGCTCCCCGCACTCTAGTTTTGGGGTGTTTGAATGTGCGTGGATGTAGTACGATAGAGAGTAAAAGATGTGAGATTGGAAGTATGTTTAGAAGTAGAAGGATGGATGTATTGGCCTTATGTGAGACAAAGATGAAAGGAAAGGGTGAAGTGATGTTTGGTGAAATGTCTGGTAGAGTGTCTGGGATTGAAAGGGGAAGAGCGAGAGAGGGTGTGGCTTTATTGCTGAGTGAATGGATGACAGGTAAAGTAGTGGAATGGAAGGAGATATCATATAGGTTAATGTGGGTAAGGGTTAGGTTGGGTAGGGAATGTTGGGCGTTTGTCAGTGCGTATGAGCCAGGTAGTGAGAAAAGTGAAGAAGAGCGGAATGAGTTCTGGAATGAATTAACTAGGTGTGTAGAAGGACTGGGTAGAAGGAATTATGTTGTTGTCATGGGTGACTTAAATGCTAGAGTGGGCGCTGGAGAGGTAGAAGGTGTCATTGGGAAGTATGGCGTACCAGGTGAAAATGAGAGTGGTGAGAGACTGGTAGATATGTGTGTTGAACAAGAGATGGTAATAAGTGCTAGCTTTTTTAAAAAGAAAGATAAAAATAAGTATACATGGGTAAGAGTGGCAAATGGAAGAGTAGTAGAAAGGGCATTAATGGATTACGTGTTGATAACTAAAAGAATGTTTGGAAGATTGAAAGACGTGCACGTATTTAGGGGTATGGCTAACGGTATATCTGATCATTTTTTGGTGAAAGGCAAATTAGTTGTAGCAAAAGAATGGGGGAATAGAGTAGGTGGATGTAAAAGGGAGCTAGTGAGGGTTGAAGAGCTAATAAAACCGGGGGTAAAAAGTAAATATCAGGAAAGGTTGAAAATGGCATATGACGAGGTGAGAGTAAGAGAAACTGGTAATTTAGAGGAGGAGTGGAAGTTAGCAAAAGAAAATTTTGTTGGGATTGCAAGTGATGTATGTGGCAAGAAGGTTGTTGGAGGCAGCATGAGGAAGGGCAGTGAATGGTGGAATGAAGGAGTGAAGGTAAAAGTGGAAGAGAAAAAGAGGGCTTTTGAAGAATGGCTGCAGAGTAATAGTATAGAGAAGTATGAAAAATATAGAGAGAAAAAGGTGGAAGTAAAGCGCAAGGTACGTGAGGCAAAGAGGGCAGCTGACCTGAGGTGGGGTCAGGGACTGGGTCAGTCATATGAAGAGAATAAGAAGTAGTTTTGGAAAGAAGTGAAGAGAGTAAGGAAGGCCGGCGCAAGAATTGAAGAGACAGTGAAAGATGGAAATGGAAGGTTGTTAAAAGGAGAGGAGGCAAGGAAAAGGTGGGCGGAATATTTTGAAAGTTTGCTGAATGTTGAGGATAATAGGGAGGCAGATATAATTGCTGTTCCAGGTGTTGAGGTGCCACTGATGGGAGATGAGAATGAGAGAGAGATTACAATAGAGGAAGTGAGGAGAGCACTAGATGAAACGAGAGTAGGAAAAGCATCTGGTATGGATGGTGTGAAAGCTGAGATGTTGAAGGAAGGGGGGTGTGACTGTACTTGAATGGTTGGTGAGATTGTTTAATGTGTTTTGTGTTGTCAATGGTACCAGTAGATTGGGTCTGTGCATGTATTGTACCACTATATAAGGGTAAGGGAGATGTGCATGAGTGTGGTAATTCAAGAGGTATTAGTTTGTTGAGTGTAGTTGGAAAAGTGTATGGTAGAGTACTGATTAATAGGATTAAGGATAAAACAGAGAATGCAATCTTGGAAGTACAGGGTGGTTTTAGAAGAGGTAGGGGTTGTATGAATCAGATTTTTACAGTTAGGCAGATATGCGAGAAATATTTAGCAAAAGGTAAGGAGGTGTATGTTGCGTTTATGGATCTGGAGAAAGCATATGATAGAGTTGATAGGGAAGCAATGTGGAATGTGATGAGGTTATGTGGAGTTGGTGGAAGGTTGTTGCAAGCAGTGAAAAGTTTCTAAAAAGGTAGTAAAGCATGTGTTAAATAGGAAATGAAGTGAGCGATTGGTTTCCGGTGAGAGTGGGGCTGAGACAGGGATGTGTGATGTCGCCGTGGTTGTTTAACTTGTATGTTGATGGAGTGATGAGAGAGGTGAATGCTCGAGGCTTGGACGAGGATTAAAACTGGAAGGCGAGAATGATCATGAATGGGAGGTAAATCAGTTGTTGTTTACGGATGATACTGTACTGGTAGCAGACACAGAAGAGAAGCTTGACCGACTAGTAACAGAATTTGGAAGGGTGTGTGAGAGAAGGAAGTTGAGAGTTAATGTGGGTAAGAGTAAGGTTATGAGATGTACGAGAAGGGAAGGTGGTGCAAGGTTGAATGTCATGTTGAATGGAGAATTACTTGGAGGAGGTGGATCAGTTTAAGTACTTGGGGTCTGTTGTTGCAGCAAATGGTGGAGTGGAAGCAGATGTACGTCAGAGAGTCAATGAAGGTTGCAAAGTGTTGGGGGCAGTTAAGGGAGTAGTAAAAAATAGAGGGTTGGGCATGAATGTAAAGAGAGTTCTATATGAGAAAGTGATTGTACCAACTGTGATGTATGGATCGGAGTTGTGGGGAATGAAAGTGATGGAGAGACAGAAATTGAATGTGTTTGAGATGAAGTGTCTGAGGAGTATGGCTGGTGTATCTCGAGTAGATAGGGTTAGGAACGAAGTGGTGAGGGTGAGAACGGGTGTAAGAAATGAGTTAGCGGCTAGAGTGGATATGAATGTGTTGAGGTGGTTTGGTCATGTTGAGAGAATGAAAAATGGCTGTCTGCTAAAGAAGGTGATGAATGCAACAGTTGATGGGAGAAGTACAAGAGGAAGGCCAAGGTTTGGGTGGATGGATGGTGTGAAGAAAGCTCTGGGTGATAGGAGGATAGATGTGAGAGAGGCAAGAGAGCGTGCTAGAAATAGGAATGAATGGCGAGCGATTGTGACGCAGTTCCGGTAGGTCCTGCTGCTTCCTCCGGTGCCTTAGATGACCGCGGAGGTAGCAGCAGTAGGGGACTCAGCAGTATAAAGCTTCATCTGTGGTGGAAATGTGGGAAGTTGGGCTGTGGCACCCTAGCAGTACCAGCTGAACTCGGCTGAGTTCCTGGTTAGGCTGGAGGAACGTAGAGAGTAGAGGTCCCCTTTTTTGTTTTGTTTCTTGTTGATGTCGGCTACCCCCCAAAATTGAGGGAAGTGCCTTTGGTATATGTATGCATGTACCTGGTAACGTACCAAATTTAGTTAACAAGTATGAAAAATGTAACCATGTGGGCCTATCCTGGGTGCCCAATCCTCTTGAACTAAGCAGGCTAGTCCGTAGTGTGTGGGCATTTGTCACAGGATTGGAGCGTCACTCCAGTCCTTAAGGACAAACCGCACGGCCAGTCCTCTACGTGTATGGCCGGCTTAAGGGGACAGTTAATAAAGGCATTCAAAATTCTTAAAGGAATAACAAATGTATTTTACAACAATCTATTTGCGCTTAGCAAAAATCAGTCCAGATATAACGGATACAAATTGGAGTTGAAAAGGTACAACACCACTCAACGTGGCAATTTCTTTACTGTACATACAAAATAGAAAATACTTGGAATAGCCAGAACTTCAAATCTCTCTCTCTCTCTCTCTTATAATACGCACACAACAGATTTAACAGAATATTTTATTCCTTAAAAAGTGTCAGTTAAATATTACACACAAAATAAACTCATACTTTACTGAAGTCTAGGTTGGATCATAGGCTAGCCTTAAAACACGTTATTCGATTTTGTCAGTCGATACGAAGCTTTAGCAATTACGCTGAAAATTAATTAAAAAAAGTATTGTTGATATAATTTTGCTACGTATTATATAATCCTTGAAGAAAAGAGAGTACAGTTTACTGAGCTCTCGACCAATTTCTTATTAAAAAGTGTATCGAACATCATCATCATCAGTCAGAATCAGCTCTTGATGCTGACAATCTACAGCCATCAACGTATGCGATGTAAACAAACAAATTGAATGCAAACACTGGTAAATTCAACAACCAAGTTTATTTTATACTATTGTAAAAGAAAAACTTAACTTCATTTGTTGTCTAACTTTACAAAATCATCTTATCTTATACTGTCTTGGAACAAACCACATTCACAAAGCCCATGATATAGTGTAAACATGACAATTTATTAACATATACATTTACAATATGTATGCATATTTGTTCATAAATTTAGATTACTTTCTTCTGTACTACATTAAAAAATAAAATTTATTTGTAACCTTAAAATAGATTATTTTGAGCTCGAGCCATGCTGTCCTGATGGAAGTTCATCAAAAGGCATCTTTCTACTGTACTTGTAATATTTCCGAGAGTGATATACCAGAGAATTTTACCTGAAGAGGTAAAACAGGATTCTATCCACTGGAGCAAATATCTCGAGAGGTATCGTGTATGAAACAAGGACGTGTTTAAAACAAGCCACGGCTATCCTTCCCCTAAGAGTTAACCTTGTCTCGAAGGATATGGGATAGGATTGGATACCCGGTCGAGAAAGCCATTACAACTCTGATCCCAGTGTGCTGAAAACATGTTCTCTGGTTCTCCATTTCTTCTAGCAGCGCCATCTTGACGGTTTTGCTATGGAGTTTTCTGCGTGTTTTCATAGCTTTTTGAGTGATTTTGAGATCAAGGATGCCTCTGCTTCTTCCTCATCGACTAAGTTAAGAACCATTTCCTATTGTGTTGGTGGTTAAGAACCATTTCCTATTGTGTTGGTGAATTTCGCATCTCCATCATTGTAGTTTTGCGCTGTGCGTGCATTATTTGCCCGCGGCCATCGCATAGCCGAAGCCGGCAGCTCATGTATCCAAATCGCTCAGAATTGCATAGTAAAATCTTTTATAGCCTTGTAAGAATTTTTAAAATATTTTTTCACAACTGTGGTATGATTATGGTTTATACCATTTACTATTTTTTGAATGTTTGTATTCTATCAGTCTTGACTTAGGCTAACTCTACTTCTTAGCAGTCGGCCATGACTGGTATTTGTGTACATATGCACCCTCACCTTCTACCAAGTAACCTTATGGTTTTCGTGAGGCCGCCCATCCTCCCTTGCTATCGATACATCATAGCGGGGAGCTGCAGCACAGAAGGTCCTTCTGAGAGCAGTGGATGGTGTTTTACAGTTGTCCTAGGGTGACAGTATTTCACTTATCTACTTATCCTTGGTGTTTGACCAGGCAGCACGGGTTATGGGGACTCTGTTGATCCCTAGAATGCAACCAACCTTGTTCTAATGCAGACAGGTAGACCTTCCTTTCGTGTCACCTTACCCATTTACTAGGATTCCTTACTTAGTTTTTGGTACGCTGGCAGCCGTTTGTGAGGACTTGTTCTTTGTGCCTACTTACTGCAGACCCCTTGGAACGACATATTAGTTCTAATACTACAGTTAGGCCTTCGTGTCCTGCCACCTCACCATTTTCTAAGCCTCCCTTCCTTCCCCTTCCCTCCTTTTTTTTGCTTGGCTAGTCCGTCTACTTGCTTTGGAACATTGTTCTCTTCCAGTCCAGTTCCCTGGTGGCTGCTGTGTCCTTAGTTGCTATATAGATGGGCAGGATAGCTTGTGGGCTATCTAGGTTAGCCCTGGGTAGGCGAGATATTATTCCTTCCCTGGATTAATTCTCTCTGCTGCCGTAGAGGCCACCATTGGCTTGCCTACAAAGTGGCTTTCTTATGGTCTAACCCTATCTAGGCAGAGATCTAGAACCCCGTGGGGTTCTCCTCTGCCACCTTAGTAGTTGCCTAGTCTCCGACAGCAGGTTCTCATCCTAGGCTATGTATCTCGTGCTGCGGAGTCTTGACTCCATTTGCCTGGTCGGAAGGTTCCCAGCCGATGTATTACCATTTGGCCATATTTCCAGTCCTATCAGCTTGAATTCTTCTAGCCTTGAATATAAGTAAGATAAGGGGGTACCCCCACCCCTCTGCTGCCTTAGCTGCAGCCTTAGGCTAGTCACCTGCATCTTTTTCCTCCATATCTGAGGAACATTCTCCTCTACAGTTGGTCGATTGGATTCCTCCTAGTTGTTAGGATCTCCCTTGAATTTATGAATTCTCGGTGTCCTGGCCGTCTTGTAAAGCCATCATTATTTTAAAGGGTTACTCCCCTTCCTCATGATTTAATGTTAACAACTAGTTTTTTGGCAGATTCATTTATCTACTGCCTTCCATTAACCTTTACCTTTCCCCTTGCCCGTGGTCTGTTTCTATAGAGGATCATCCACTTTCTTGCCGACTTGACAATGCAACTGCCGTGTTGAGTAGATAATCCTATGGGTAATGAAAGGTCAGATCATAAAGCCATGGTTGCTAGGAATAGCTGCCGCCTTGAGGGCAGCCGCTGCCGGCTTAGCCAGGATGGTATGTGAATTTACCACATTAGGTTGTCTAATAGACTAACTTTGGGGGTAATGGTGTTCCACTGATGTGAACCTTTCACCCTATTCTACCACACTATTTAAAGAGTCCTTAAAGAATTCTGAGCTGTTTGGCATGGGCGTTCACTGTAGTGTACCTGTAACCGTAGCTAGTGTAGTAGAAAATCTTTTTAAAATAAATTAAGGAAATTTCTATTCTAATATATGTTATTCCTAATTACTATAGGATATGGAAATTTTTTGATACACTAATTGCACTCACTGAAAATGTTCTATCTTTACAGGTTACTGAAGACATGGAGTGTTCGACGGTAACCTGCACCAGGCGGGTCAAGTTGCCTTGTGACCACAAGACTTGCTGGAAGTATGCCCACTGTCATGTTTCCAAAGGGTTCTTTGCCATCTGGGAACCTTCCAACTGCAGCGTGTGCAAGGACCTCATTTATGTTGATTTCCACGCTACCAATGTCTCCCAGGACGAGAAAGCGTAAGGTCAGAAGAACATTAGACATTGGGTTTAAGGCTTTCAGAAGAGCTCTCAACAAGGTGCCCCTAACCTTCCTTCCATGGTACTCGAGGACCTCCAAAGACTACTGTTTTTGGTCACCAGACACCGAAGGTACAACTCTCGCTGGTACAATTGGCTCATGCGTATGATGAAGTTCGGGATGCTCTTCAAGTGATGAGCCTAGAGGCCGCCCACATGTCGACGACCTCTTCTGTGACGTCAGTGAGGGAGAGGATCCTGCTGACCACGAAGACCTCTAATGATTTCCTAGATGTCCATTGGGTAAGTACAGTGCCCAGTACTTCTTTGGCTCAATCCTCCATTCCTGTATCTACCACCTGTGCCTCCACTTCTACTACCGTTCCTACGCAAAGTACACCTTTGTTCCCTGGTCACTTGGAGTTTATGAAATCCATGAAGGCATTCACGGTAAACATACATGCCAAACATAAACGAGCTCAAGCGTCTTTAGAGGTAAAGATAAGAGGCTTTTCAACAGGCACCTAAGTCTAAGGCTCCACCAGCATCGAGCCTGCCAGATTGCTCAGCTAAGAATCCTTGGCACTATGCAGATCGTATGGCTCTGAGTGAGGGGTACCTCCGACTTACAATTCTACCCTTCTATTGATAATTATCCTTACTGCTATGTAAGGCTAAACTCGGAAGTGTCCACTAGAAATGATACTATCCCTAAGGAGTCTATCATCCTGAACCACAACAAGGCTCAGTTTTTATTGGTAAAGAAGCTTAAGATGGCCGAATTTACCCAAACTCAAATTTTTGCTTTTGGCAGAAATCAAGCCATCTTTGTTGCTCTCAAAGATACTGTTTTTCCCTTCGCCTCAAAAAGTTTAGAGGCTGTGAAAAAGGCAGTCATGGAAGGCAGACCATTGCCAGTGCTAAGAGTGCAAACCTGTCTCCCTAGCCCTTCCTTATGACTCGGACAGTTAGGAAGATATCCAATGCACCTTTACGGTTGGAAAATTGGATAGGGACATTGGAGGCAAACAGTTCAATGAAAGGTTGCCTAGAACAAAATGGGACAACTCATCGCCACCAACTCATCCCCAGCCTAACTCAACGCAGGGCTAAATCATCGCCGGTCCAACTCATCGTCGGACCAAATACACACACTCTTTTTTAAAAAGGGTAAATATTTTCAAACAACCGGAAGTCGTTCTATATTATGGAAAACCTTTGCTTTCCAAAACACTCACACCCCTATATTCTTATATTCTGGATCTAAAAACGTTAGTAAATATTAACCTTTGGAAGCACCACTTTCAGTTTTACATTCTTCCAATATACCCATTACAATGGAGCCAGTTTTAAGTCAGAGGCAAGGAAAAGTTTTGTCATAATGGATATTTGTTCATTTTTGATAAAACCAGTAAAACCGACACCGATCTGATGTTTTGGAGGTGTAAACAGCTCGGCAGATGCAAAGCAAGAATACATACAAGATTTGGAATCGTAGCAAAAATCTTAAATACTCACACCCATGAATCTTCCCCTGTAAAAGTAGAAGTAGAAAGGACTACTACAAAAATTAAAACCCGAGCTGAAAAGACGATGGAAAACCCAAATGCAATGATTAATTAAGTTTTGATTAATATTCCCCGAACGGTACAAGGATCATAACCGAGTTCGTCTGCTTTAAAGAAAACTATTTGACGGAAACGGAATCAAATTAGTGCTCCTCCGCCAAACCCAGTTGACCTTCATCAGTTAGCAATCCTGGATGAATATTCAACCTACGAATCAGAAGCAACTCTGAGGGAAGATTTTTATTAAAAGACAGCGGTCCTGGTGCAGATAGAATCTTATTTTTTGGGCTCAGGCCATGTCGTCGTGATGGAAGTTCCTTCAAAGGTAGCTTCCAAGGTATATTTGACTACAGTGATATATCCCAGAGAATTTACCAAAGGTATCCAGAACTCTAACTCCTGGAGCGAATATCCCTTAAAATTTTACGAAGGGATATCGCGTAATATCAGAGGACGTATTCTTGACACGTCTCATGGCTATCTACGCCCCCAGTAGAGCTTTCACTTCGAGGGGAAAGAGAGGGAGAAGGAGAGTCGTTAAAGAGACAACACTCTCGACGCTCCTACTGCTCTGCAAATAGTGCGCCAATTCGCCACCGCGAGGCGCCACCAAGTCATTCTTTCTATCGTAGCTTCGTTTGACCGGTGTTATCCCGTGTTCTCTCTAGCTATTTTGGAGTTTTTGGATGCTATGATGTCTTCACCAGCCTCATCAGCTTCTGGAAAGTTAAGTAATATCTTTATTTTGTGTGCATGTAAGCTCTTGCCAGTTTTGCTTTTCGATTGAGATCGTAATTAACGTAACAAGAGCTGTTGCCAGCCGGATGGGGTCATGGACGCGGTCGTTCTTTCTGTACATTCAGTTAGCCAGAACGACCCTTTCCCGGCATTATTCGCTTTAATAACTTTAGCTACTTACAAATTTAACTAGGGATTCTTATATTATGTCATTGTTGTCGTGGATTTGGCTATTTATTTCGAGCCTCACGAGTGCTAGGCTTCCTAGCCTAGGCACCTACATACTTCATGCATGATATAACCTTCCTGGTAAAGTTTTATTGAAGCACAGGCAATATTTTACACATTTATAATATTACTTAATTATGCTTTCCTCTTCCAAGATAGTATACAGAGAGTTTCGGTCATGCTCCTAGGCTACTAGCCTAGGGGCTTTAGTATACTTTCATACATGTCCTCATTGCTCTTGTATTGTCTTTTAAGGGCAGACTAACACCTCCAATACCTTTTAAGTCGATACTAATCTCCTAGGAGATTTAAGAGCAATCCCCCTTCCCTCTGATTAGCCTAGGCTATTCTCAGTTTTCCTTGCTATGAACCGAGTTCTGGCAAAGTTTTACTGAAGCACAGGCAATATTTTACACATTTATAATATTACTTAATTATGCTTTCCTCTTCCAAGATAGTATACAGAGAGTTTCGGTCATGCTCCTAGGCTACTAGCCTAGGGGCTTTAGTATACTTTCATACATGTCCTCATTGCTCTTGTATTGTCTTTTAAGGGCAGACTAACACCTCCAATACCTTTTAAGTCGATACTAATCTCCTAGGAGATTTAAGAGCAATCCCCCTTCCCTCTGATTAGCCTAGGCTATTCTCAGTTTTCCTTGCTATGAACCGAGTTCTGGCAAAGTTTTACTGAGACGTTCCGTTTTCTTTCTCCTAACCACTGAGTCAGTTTAGAGTTTAGAACGGAACATCAGAGTATCAGTCTGTGTTAGGCATCTTCCTGTCTTGGCGAAATGATTTCCCATGTCAGGTTAAGCTGCTCTTAATGGAGGCTAGACCTCCCTAGACCATACTTGGGGGTTTTGTATGACAATTCCCCCTTCCTTGGCCTAGCAGACGGTCCTGTGCTGGTAGACCTTAGACCGAAGAAATGATTTCTTCACTGCCTAAGGTCTCTGGCACGAGATTCTGTTCTCCTGTGAGATGGTATCCTACGGACGCCCTCTCACTTGACTAACCCAACCTGGGGAAATGATTTCTCCTACCTGAGGTTACTCCATGAGACCAGAATCCCTTAGGTTAAGTAGTGCCTTCGGGCATTACCTTACCTGTAGGACACCTACCCCCTCCCCTCTATCTCTTTCGTGTTGAATGAACCAACACCCTCCTGGCCGTTGTTCTACATTGACCCTAAGGGTTATTGTAGGACTGGCCTGAGGTTCCCCGTCTGCCGGCTGCCGGCGGGTACCCTCATATTCTTTAGAGTGTTCTTCAGTCCTCCCTTGGACTGCCTTCCATAGCCCTTATGATTGGGATAGTGAACTACAAGTTCAAAATGCTGACGCTTCAACACATCAGGACCCTGGTGCCCAAAAGGTCATACACAGTCTCTATAGACATGACAGATGCGTACTGGCACGTTCCAATCAGCCGTCAAGTTTCCCCCTACCTGGGATTCAAACTACAAAGAAGACAGTATGTTTTCAGAGCCATGCCCTTCGGACTAAACATAGCTCCAAGGGTATTCACCAAGCTTGCGAATGCAATCATTCATCAACTACGCCTAAAGAGTGCAGGCAAGCCTCCAAGGAAGTGATCCAGTTCCTGGAACACTTGGGATTCAAGATCAACTTGGAAAAATCTCGACTGTCTCCAGCTCAAAAGTTTCAGTGGCTGGGCGTCCACTGGAACTTGCAGTCGCACTGCCTTTCCATTCCATCAAAGAAAAGGAAAGAGATAGCAGGATCTGTCAAAAGCCTTCTTCGGTCCATAAAGATATCAAGAAGGCAACAGGAGAGTGTGTTGGGGTCTCTCCAGTTCGCCTCAGTGACAGATCCAGTATTGAGAGCACAATTAAAAGATGCATCAGGAGTCTGGAGAAAATACGCATCAAACGCTATAAGAGATCAACAAAGACCGATACCAAATCGTCTGCGATCCCAACTCAAGCCATGGTCGGAGGCCAAAAACCTAAAGAACAAGGTTCCCTTACAACCACCTCCACCGTCAGTCACCGTTCACACGGATGCCTCGAAAGAGGGGTGGGGAGGTCACTCTCATCATCGGAAAGTCCATGGAACCTGGTCTCCCCTCTTCAAAACCTTCCACATCAATTTCCTGGAAGCCATGGCAGTTTTTCTTTCCCTAAAGAAACTGAAACTCCGCTGCTCAATCCACATCCGTCTGGTTCTAGACAGCGAAGTCATAATGAGATGCCTAAACCGACAGGGCTCGAGATCGCCTCACATAAACCAAGTGATACTAGCCATCCTCCGCCTAGCGGAGAAGAAGAGATGGCACTTGTCAGCAGTCCACCTTCAAGGGTTCCGCAATGTGACAGCGGACGCTCTATCCAGGACCAAACCGATAGTCAGAATGGTCCCTAGATGCAAGATCGTTCTCCTTCATCTTACGCAAAGTCCCAGGACTGCAGATAGACCTCTTCGCAACGAACGACAAGAAGAAGCTACCCCGGTATGTAGCCCCGTACGAGGATCCTCTAGCGGAAGCAATGGATGCGATGTCCATAGATTGGAACAGATGGTCCAAGATCTACCTATTCCCTCCAACCAACCTTCTGCTGAAAGTCCTCAACAAACTGAGATCCTTTCGGGGGACAGCAGCAATAGTGGCCCACAAGTGGCCCAACAGCGTTTGGTTCCCCCTGGTAACGGAACTACGCCTGAAACTGATCCCGTTCCCGGACCCAGTTCTGACTCAGCAAGTGCAGAAATTGACTATCTCAGCTTTATCAGTGAAAACCCAGAACCTTCATCTCATGATTTTCTCGCCTTAGCGGTCAGGAAACGGTTCGGGATTTCTAGGGACAGTATTAACTTCCTAGAAGAATACAAGTCAAAGTCAACAAGAAGACAATATGAGTCTTTCTGGAAGAAGTGGGTGGCCTTTGTCAAGGCGAAGAAACCTAAGGAGATTTCTACGGATTTCTGATTGTCCTTCTTCATCCATCTTCATGAACAAGGTTTAGCAGCCAATACGATTACTACATGTAAAACTGCCCTGGCCAGACCAATGCTTTACGCCTTCCAGGTAGACTTTTCCAACAAAATCTTCAACAAGATCCCTAAAGCCTACGCTAACCTTCGGCCCGCAGCTCCTCCTAAGCCCATTTCATTGTCTTTGGACAAAGTTCTTCATTTAGCATCAACCCTGAACAATGAGGATTGCTCGCTGAAAGACTTGACTCAGAAGGTGATATTCTTATTTGCATTAGCCTTGGGAGCCAGAGTTAGCGAAATAGTGGCCCTCTCGAGGGATGATGGCCACATTCAGTTCACAGACAATGGAGAACTGAACCTCTTTCCAGACCCGAGGTTTCTCGCCAAGAACGAGCTGCCCACTAAGAAATGGGGTCCCTGGAGAATCTGACCTCTGAAGGAAGAAGCATCCCTCTGCCCAGTGGAATGCCTAAAGGTCTATCTTCGTAGAACTTCAGACTTTAAGGGAGGTCAGCTTTTCAGGGGAGAGACTTCCGGTTCATCGTTATCCTTGAAACAGATAAGGGCGAAAATCACCTATTTTATTCGCAGAGCGGATCCAGACAGTACACCCGCAGGTCATGATCCGAGAAAAGTTGCCTCGTCTCTAAATTTCTTCCAAAAGATGTCGTTTGAAAGCCTTCGTGCTTATACTGGATGAAAGTCCTCGAGGGTCTTCTTCAAGCACTACGCAAAGCAATTACAAGAAATTAAATTTCATGTGGTGACGGCGGGCAGTGTAATAAAACCCGCTGCTTGATTACTGCGAAGAACAGTGCACTATTTGGGACTTATAGTGAAGGGTGTACATGATAGACTCGTAAGGCATATCATGCTGAGTTTTGTGTTTAAGTGATGACACTATAGACTGTTCTCCCTACACAGGTGACATTAAGCATAATAGACTGACACAAGTGCCAGGCATTCTTATATGCACAGTGCTCCTAGTAACAACAGAATGTATAGTGAAATTTTCATATTTCCCTTAGAGTGGCTAATGTTTCCTTTTCAGGTGAACCCTATTTATTTCTGTTATTACTGTTTATGTTTTATGCAGATTTATTCAGCATACATTGTAATTGAATACAACCATGATTTCTATTTTTGTAATAAACAATAGAACGAATCTTTGCGTCTCTTTCGCCCCAAATATTCCAGTGTATGTATAAGTCAGAGCATCCTTGACTCTTTTTGATATTTAAGTAAATATCGGAACTAAGATTCATATTGTTCCAAGCAAACAGGTAAGATCTTATTGTACTAGACTGTTCATTTTACTGGTTAAGGTTTCCTACACGTATATACTGTAAACCTGTCCGTCTCTTTATCGACAGACCTGGGAGGTACAGTAACTTGTCCAGACCAATACCATCCTAATACAGACTATGCTTTACGTATATGATGACACTAATATACGAACTGTCTGCTAGATTGTTCCTTGAACTCACAATCCTCGGGTTTTTTCCTCGAGTCTACCCAGACTCTTCCCTGTAGGGGGCAGGAAGCACTGACATATTTCATGATCAGCTGATTGATGTATAACGGTAACATCAAGTGTCTCTAGGTCTAAAGACCAAAAGGAAAGATATAGCTCGAGATGAACGGCACTATTGAAAATCCACAGATACATTAATGCTCTGGTAAACTTCCATCACGACGACATGGCCTGAGCCCAAAAAACGGATTTTGAGCGAAGCGAAAAATCTATTTTTGGGTGAGGTAGCCATGTTGTCCTGATGGACCCACCCTCTTTTTAACAAAAGGATAATGAATCCCTCCCTATGGTACTGTATCTGCAACACCTACAAAGCTACAAAGAATGACTTGGTGGCGCCTCGCGGTGGCGAATTGGCGCACTATTTGCAGAGCAGTAGGAGCGTCGAGAGCGTTGTCTCTTTAACGACTCTCCATATTCTTGCCTCTCTTTCCCCTCGAAGTGAAAGCTCTATTGGGGGCGTAGATAGCCATGAGACGTGTCAAGAATACGTCCTCTGATATTACGCGATATCCCTTTGTAAAATTTTAAGGGATATTCGCTCCAGGAGTTAGAGTTCTGGATACCTTTGGTAAATTCTCTGGGATATATCACTGTAGTCAAATAAACCTAGGAAGCTACCTTTGAAGGAACTTCCATCACGACGACATGGCTACCTCACCAAAAAATAGATTTTTCGCTTCGCTCAAAATCCATTATTTGGTAGAAGTAGTAGGGTGCAACATCCGGTATCATCAGATGTTTGGTATCTTAATGGGACCTTTAAGATTGCACCCACGCTATTTTCTTAGGTGTACTGTATATTGTAATGGCTCAAAAATGCGGAGGTGTCATTCCAGTACTTTATGCTTCTTTACCCAAGAAGCAGAAAGTTACATATTCAAGACTATTTGAAATGATAAAAGAATGTGAACCAACCGTAAACCCGAATTCGATTGTATGTGATTTTGAAATTGCAGCATTTCTTGCAATCAAGGAAATTTTTCCAGACTAAGTAAGAGGGTGCTTCTTTCACCCGAGTCAAAATATGCAGAAGCACATTGCTGCTTTAGGTCCAAGTTCTCGCTATAATAACAACGCCCAATTTTCTTAGCAAGTAAAGATGATACTGACACTTGCCTTTTTACCAACTGAACATATAGATTCTTAAATTGATGCCTTAGCAGATGAATTATCCATAGAACATACACAAATCTTGAATTGGCTCGAAGATAATTATATAGGAAGGTTGAACAGGCGTGGAAATAGCAGACGCGCACCACTCTTCCAGATGGAATTGTGGAATTTATATGCCCGAATATTGAATGGTCAAGACAAAACCAACAACCACGCTGAAGCAGCGAACAGATAAATACAGCTTGAATTAGGAATGGAACATCCAACCCTATGGAAGTTCATCAATGCACTCAAAAAAGTTAAAAAAGGTAGAGACTGTTATTTGGAATCGCTTATAGCAGGCAGTGCACCACCAGCAAAACTGAAGAAGTACAGGGATACTAAAACCTGCATTCTTAGAATTGTCCAAAATTTTAATGAAAAGACTCCAATTGAATATTTGCGAGGTATTTTTCACAACATAAACTAAATAATTAAATTTTTTCTCTTCATATTCATGTACTCGTCTTTAATAATATAAGAAGAAAGAAAAATTTTTAGCATTCTTAGCAATTTGATTCTTAAAGTTGTTTTTAATGTATACTAATGATAGGATTAAAATTAGTTTTTAATATTCTGAAAGTGTCCAATTTTTATTTTGAATATAGTTTTTTTAATATCTAGCAAGTTTCACTTAATCATGATCCTTGAGGTGATGACTTGGTCCAGTGATGAGTTAGGCCAGCGATAAGTTAAGCTGGCGATTAGTAGCCGGTGATGAGTTGGGCCCAACACAATTCCCGAATTCCTTTTGAAGGAAGAATTGGAAGCCAAAGAAAGGCTATCAGCTTCTTTGTCTCACTAGTCCTACCTGGAAATGTTGATATTGGGAGCTATTCAAAATCAGACCTCTTCCATTCCTGGCAAAGATTCATCTGGGTACTTTCCACAGAGATCTACATGCTTTCTTTTTAGCCAGAAGAGCATGCAGAGAACATGTCCTAGCCGCAGAAACTACTAGGCCGGAGCCTAAAAAGTTGATTGACTTGAACTAAGGGGGAAAGATGCCTTTCTCCAGAAATTGGTCAAGGAAGCATTGGACAGAGCAATTCAGGAGAATAAGAGCCATATGCAAATGGGGTATGTCCTCTAAGAGGAAATTCACCCCACCCCCCCAGAAAAGGTCCTCAACCCAAAGGCAAGAAGCCTAGGAGACCCTTTAAAGGCAGGAAAACCTTTCCTGTCACAACAGCCTCAGTTGCCACCATCCCCCAGACTGTGTACACGGTTCCCCAGCAGTATGTCTCACAGTCTCCTGCCTTCAATCCAGTCTATGAGAGAGTCACCACGACCTTTCATCCAGCCTGTGCTCAAAAGAAAAGTGCTAGTGGCATAGGAAGCTCTGGATGGGGAGGTCAATCTATAGGCCGAGGAAGTAGAGGCAAGGCGTATAATGAAGCAGATCCTTCACAACAAAATGAGGAGCTACCAGTAGGGGGGGAAGACTTTACCTTTTCAGGCATCAATGGGAGTTTGATCCTTGGGCTTACAGCATAGTCTCAAAGGGACTATACTGGAAATGGAGACCGAAACCACCCCACTTCAAGACGTTCTCCCAACCCACAACCCCATTCTTGGAGGATTATGTACAGGATCTTCTCCGGAAGGGAGTCATCTGTTGCACAAAATTCATGAACTTTCAAGGGCGGCTATACTATGTGCCAAAGAAAGATTCAAACACTTTTCGAACTATTCTGGACTTGTCCCCTCTAAACAAGTTCATTCAGAACGAAAAGTTCCAGATGCTAACTATCTCGCAAATATGGACTCTACTACCCCAGAGGGCCTACACTGTCTCCATAGATCTTACCGAAGCCTATTGGCATCTTACGATAGGTCGCCGCTTCCCCCCCTACCTTGGTTTCAGGCTGGCAAGAAAGGCCTACGTATTCAGAGCTAAGCCCTTCAGGCTCAGTATAGCTCCAAGGATTTTTACAAAGCTAGCTGAGGACATTGTCCAACAGCTAATGAACAAAGGCCTTCAAGTGATGGTATACCTAGATGAATGGCTAACCTGAGCTGCAACAAATTCGGAATGTCTTCTAACAGCTCAAAAAGCCATGAAATTCCTAGTCTCTGGGCTTTCAAATCAACCTTGAAAAGTCCTGGATATCTTCAGTTCAAGAATTCCAGTGACTAGAGCTTCACTGGAATCTAAAGACACACATCATTTCTCTACCGCAAGGCAAGAGAAAGGAAATCGCAAAATCTGTCAGGTGCCTACTTCGCTCGAAAGTAATCACCAGACACCAATAGGAAAGAGGCTTAGGATTGCTACAGTTTGCTGCCATGACAGACCCAATCCTAAAAGCAAAACTCAAAGATGCCAATGGAGTCTGGAGAAGAAAGGCATCAAATGTTTGTAGAGATCTTCTCCATAAAACGCTAAATTTGCTGCGCAAATAGCTCAAGCCGTGATCCACTGCCAAGAGCTTGTCGACTCATGTCCCTCCACAGTATCCTCCTCCTCCTGTGACAATTCACACGGACGCCTTGGAACAGAGTTGGGGGGGGGGGGACATTTCCCTTCCAAGAAGATACAGGGTCAGTGGTCAGCCACATTTCAGAAATTCCATATCAACATTCTGAACACTATGGCAGTGTTTCTAACTCTGAAGAGACTGAAGCCAAAGAAAAAATCACAAATCAAATTAGTTCTCGGCAGCAAGACAATAGTCCACTGTGCCAGACAGGGCTCCAGGTCTCCTCAGATCAACCATGTGATTTTTGCCATTCTCACCTTAGCAAAGAGGAGAAATTGGCATTTTTCAGCAGTTCACCTAGAAGGGGTTCGCAATGTGATGCCAGATGCCCTGTCAAGATCCAAGCCTCTGGAAACAGAATGGTCTCTAAACGCAAAATCATTCTGGTTCTTCCTAAAGCAAGTCCCAGAACTGCAAATAGATATCTTTGCGATGAGCCTCAAAAAAAAAAAAAGCTTCCCCAGTATATAGCACCAAGCTTAGATTGTAAAGCGGCGGGAACACGTACAATGTCACTGTATTGGAAGCTGTGGTCTCACGTTTACCTCATTCCACCATTCAACCTCTTTATGAAAGTCCTAAACAAACTGCAGACCTTCAAAGGACAGCAGCTCTAGTGGCTCCCAAGTGGCCCAAGAGCAATTGGTACCCTCTTGACCTGGAACTCAAATTTCTCCAGATCCCTCTATCATCTCCATTGCTGTCCCAGGATGTTCAAGAGAAGACTGTCTTTGCTTCCTCTTGGATAACAAAAAACCTTCAGCTCACAATATTCTCGCCCTAGCAGCTCAAAGAAAGTTCGGAGTTACAAAGGAGAGGATTGACTAATAGAAAAGTATAAGTCCTATACTACGAAACGACAATACTTCTCTTCCTAGAAAAAATGGGTGGAATTCGTTAAAAAAATCAGCACTCTTCCATTTCTACGGACTTCCATATTTCCTTTTTTATTTCATTACACGAACAAGGTTTGGCCTCTACAACTATTGCCTTATGTGAGTCGGCACTAACTAGACCTATCGCTTATGCTTCTGATATTGAACTCAATAGCGAATGGTTCAATAAGATCCAGAAGGCTTGTGCTAAATTGAAACCAAATGCTCCTCCTAAGGCTATCTCATGGTCGTTGGATAAAGTCTTGCACTTAGCCTCCTCAATAGATAATGCCACTACCTCCTTGAGGAATCTTACTCAAAAGTCAATCTTTTTGCTTGCTATGGCTTCTGGTGCTAGAGTCAGTGAGATTGTGGCACTTTCAAGGTATGATGGCCACATCAAATTCTCAGAATCGGGGGAGGTAAATCTTTACCCAGATCCTGCATTCTTGGCAAAAAATGAACATCCCACAAAACATAGGGAGCCCTGAAAGATCGTTCCACTAAAGGAGGATCCTTCTCTGTGCCCCGTGGAATGCCTCAAGGCCTACATGTTAAAGAGTTGGCCCTTTAAGGGTGGACAACTTTTTAATGGGGAAACAACAGGATCTAATTTCTCTTTGAAACAGCTAAGGTCCAAACTCACCTATTTCATCAGATGGGCTGACCCCGATAGTATGCCATCGGGTCATGACCCTAGGATAGTTACCTCTTCCTTAAACTTTTTCCAATACATTTCAGTTGAAGGCTTACAGGCTTACACAGGATGGAAATCTTCAAGAGTATTTTTCAAACATTACTTGCATCAATTGGAAGAGATTAAACACTGTGGTGGCCGATGGTAGTGTGATTAAACCAGCTTCTTAAGTATTGTGCATGGACTCTCACAGACTGTATAATTGGGACTTTTAAGTCTGCATCGTGCAGGTGGAATGATATTTTTATTTGCAATGTATGCTAATCTATATATATATATAGTAAGCAGTCAAAGGTGATATGTTCCTCTTATCTTATGAGTGTTAATATTATGTTACTCTGTTACATAATTCTGGAGTTGAAAACTTCGGTTTTCTACACATTTTCAATGCACATATTGTTGCGCCAATTATTGTTACATTTATGAAATTTTGGAAATAACAAAAGATTACAGTTCTTTTTGCATTTCCTTTATATGGACCTAATGTTCACAATAAAATCAGTTTACCTCCATTTTTAACCCTTCTTTTTACAAATTTTGGTCTGATAGACTACTGGAGGCAAAGATTTTATTCACAGTGAGTGGGAGTGTGCTATTAAATTCCTTTGCTCCTATGTGATTTACAAACAAATCACTTGTGTTCATAGCTTGGGAGAATCGTCCCAACTGCTATGTGGAAGTGTAGACAAACCTATTCCAGACAAACTGTTTATCATGGGAGATTGTCCTTATATATTTAGTGAGAATTCTCAGAACTAAAATGGGTTAAAAACTCCTTCTGGCCACAACTGAGAATATTAATTCTCTGGTACACTTGCATTAGGACAACTGGCTCAAGCCCAAAAAATGGATTTTGACATAAGAAAATCTATTTTTGGGTGAAAAAGCCATGTCATCCAGATGGATACGCCCGTTACTTTTCATTCCCTCCCAATTCTCAGTGTGAGGCCTCGCATCATGCGATGGCTACTACTGGAATGGAGAACCGGCGAACATGTTTTCAGCACACTGGGATCGGAGTTGTAACAGCTTTCTCGCCCATGTATCCAATCCTATCCCAAATCCTTCGAGACACAGTTAACTCTATTCGGGGAAGGATAGCCGTGGCTTGTTCTAAATATGTCCTTGTTTCATACACAATATCTCTCGAGATATTCACTCCAGGGGATAGAACCCTGTGATACCTCTTCAGGTAAAATTCTCTGGTATATCACTCGCATAAATATCCCAAGTAGAAAGCTGCCTTTTGAGGGACTTCCATCAGGACGACATGGCTATCTCACCCAAAATTAGATTTTTCCTAAGTCAAAATTCATTTTTTTAACCATATAATATTCAAATTTCATTTATATAAAATGCAGAACTGGGAATGGTAATTTGTGGTTTAACCTAGTGACAAGCAAATTCACAGACTAGTAAATTCAACTTGACTAGTATTTTGACCGAAGTCCCCTCTCCTGGAACCAATTACCGATGTAGGGCAAGATAGACCTGTACCTTATCGTTAATACACAGCGGCAAAGACCCAGGAGGTGATATTCTAGCCTCATCACACAGCATTTTATTAGAAGATGGTATATTTCTTTCTTAAGAACTACTGACAGTTCTATGTGGGCTAATGTTTCCTGTGACATTTTTCCTCCTGATTTCAATGACTTTGTATAGCTTGTTGATTTATTCAATATTCTCTTGGCATGCCGCACGCTTGCATGTTCGATAGGGGATTTATTGAGGACATCGTCTTGTAACTTGATTTATGATTCAAGTTGCAGTTCAAACATCTGACCTCCAGTGTACTTTCTCCATGGGAAAGTTTGGAATAAATGCTACACACATTTTATAGCTTTTGCAAACTTTAGAAGGATGCCCAAATATAAAGCAATCAAAACACAGTAGCTTCTGTTTAAAATTTCCAATTTTAATCCTTTCATTTTCAATGGCAATGTGGCAAGGCACATCAGCATCTTGGAAAGTAAGGATAAACATTGATGTTCCCGGAACTCTATGTACTTTCCAAAGTGTTAATGGACACATGGCCAATATCTCCTCTTCCGTAATTCATACAAGTCTCTATTGAAAACTACTCCCCTTCCATAGGTAAAGTTTAGATGGGGTTGAACATCCTACATTATATCATGGCTAGTTGTCTTTAACTTGGATAATATAATAGATTGTGTGTAAGATTTGGCATGTATGATGTAACTGTTCTTTCCAAACCGAGATATATCTTCAAGTGCGATGGTTCCTACTTTCTTCTGGAGAAATGTGCAAATCCTAAAATAACTTCTCGTACCCACTTCAGATTGCGCAACAAGCCACATTGGTGGTTTGGGCTTTCTCTGGGAAGGCTTAACTACCTCTACATCTCTATCAATTCATTCTGCAGGTTTATACACATCTAAATAGTCTAGCCGATGTCTATCTAAACCTTGTTTCCAATTATTTTGACGGTTTATTTTATGTGAAATTATATGCCACAGTATAAAGTAGCCAAAGTACTAACAAGAGAGTAAAAATAGTATACAGTAATACCCCACTTTACATTGGTTCAACATACATCAGTTCTGACTTTACATATCTCATTCTTGGGTATTAAATACAAAAATAAAATCTACTTTAAGTCATTATACCTGACCTTATGTTGGCTCTATTTCATCAAATAACACTGAATTGGTATACTGTACTTCTCTTGTCTGACCAGTTTCTTATCTGCAGATGATCCCCTTCCTCAGAGGAGGATGGTCTACACCATATATCTCCCCTGTCATTCTACACTTGACTATTCTCTTTGGCTGCAAGTCTCATAACGGGTGAAGGCCTAGAAGTAATAAGCCTCTCATGCAAAAATGTAGGCAATTCCAATGCTAGTGCTTAGATAGGAGCAGCACCATTCATAGGAGTGGAGGTATGTAAGTGTGAGAGCAGGAATGAAAGCAGTCACAACCAGAATCGTGGGAGCAAACAGGGCTGGAAGTCCTCCAAAAGCATGGCAATGTTGGGTAAAGCTGTAACCAGTTAGGTTTTGAAGTTGCCCAAAATTGTTCATGAAAGAAGCTCATACTGCTTTCAAGAACTTCTATATCCCACTCAAAAGCAAAGAGACCGTGGACCACAAGGCTGAGTCAGGAGGAGCAAAGAAAGATGAGAACAAGATAGGAAGTTGAAGAAGTGGAGTGTATGGAAGTGGGCTCATACTGACAAGCTGTGGCTGATGGAATGTCCAGTCCCCCACCTTTCGCCAGCCTTTTGGACAAGAAGCTAAGTCTCAGGTTGATGTATGCAGGAGTCCTTATGAGGGGGACCTTATTTACCCTGGAAAGTGAGATAGTGGGAGGAGTTAGCCAAGGCATGGGATTTGAAGCCAGCCACAGAGGTGAGCTCAAGCAAAGGAGTTAGTGAGGAAGAGGGCTCACTTAGCATATGAGTTACTTTAAATTGTAGAGTTCATAGGATTAGCCTGCTAAACATTTTGGAGATTCCATTCTCTCATGAAGGTCTATCCTTCTCTGTTGGGCTACAAAGAAAGCATTTTTCTTAACTGAAGGCAAAGAATAATAGAGCCATGGAAACCTCTCCATAGAATAATAAAGCAAAAAACTACGAAGCAATCTTCATTGTGTGATGGTTAAGCCCTGCATGAACATACATCACTAATCAATAAGCCACTTCTTGCTCACAACACAGGAATCCCCAGGCAAGACCTTATTCCCCTGACAATAAGAGTAAAAATATCAGTCTTTGTCTGGAGAGGGTATGTATACATTACAAGACCCTGCCCGTGAACTCTCACACAAACGGTGAGGACTCTGAATGGTCACTAATAGCATTGGACTAATTATAACGAAAAAAAAAATCAACAAAAAATGCTAGGCTATGGTTGGATTGTGTAAGATTATAAAATTCAAGCCAAAAGCCAAGGAAATAGGGCTGATGAGGTCATTCATTGTCATCATGCATGTTCAAATCATGTATAAAATATAAAACATGACCTAAAATCAAATGTATCACAACTCTTTCAAGTACAGTATTCTATACTTGTGCACAGCATTGCAGCCAACAAGAATTTAGGATCTTTTTTGCTATAGTGCCCGATGTATTAAGGGTCGCTGCCTAGTCCTCCTTTCTAAGGAGGTACTGTATTGGTGACTTTGGGCCAGACAATAATGATACCTGGTTCCCTGAACATTATTACTTCTGGAAGATATTGACTTTCAAATATCTATTGAGAGAGATTCTGCTGTAGCAAAGGAGAGTAGAAGTTTATTAAATAATTTAGGTGGACTTTTCAAAATATATCTTGAGACATTTCATTGTGATGTATAAGGCATGGTTCACAGTTTTATCTTACAGGACTTTCCCATGGTAAGATTTTCATATTAACACAGATACTACAATCCAAAGTAACAGGAATTGAGGATACAAAGCATGTGTGTAAACTAAACTCATGAAATTCTAAATTCAAAGCATCTGTGTAGGCTAAAGTGAAGGAATCCTAAATTAAACAAGCACTTTGTGATAGATGAAAAACCTTGGTGTGTTTCTAATTCTCATTCAACAGAAACCTAATTAGTTAAAAGTGGAAAAAATATAGTTTGCAAAATCTAAGGATTTAGTGTGACACAAAGTGTATATGCAGACAACTGGATGCAGCATGATAGCATTGTTTACAAATTGGGAGTCACAATATAGAATGAGGTACAGGGTATTAAACTACATCAGGTTAGTCCAGCTGAAGCAAATGCATTTCTTTTAACTTTTAAAAATGAGAATGAATGAAGGCAGCCTATGATAAATGTAATGGTTTGTATCAAACACCAGCAAACTAAAAGATGAACAGAAGTTGCCAACAAATAAGACAGATTGTGCTCATACATATGCAAATAACTGCAAAGATAGGTAAAGTCAACAACATGAAAAAACATAAAGCAAAAATCACCGCTACCTATAATTCCTGCTGACTAGTACAGTATAAAAGTACTAAGTACAACTGTAAGAAAGGAAGAGGGTAACGCCAAACGTAGGACTTATCGCATCTTTTACTCAACGTTTCCTATATCAATGTTTAATTGTAATTCCACATCTGCTTCCCTTCCTGTGACCAGACATGCTGAATACAATTATTTCATGAGTCCAAAAGTATTCCAAGCCTTGACATGGAGGTAGACATCTCTTCACAATGACAATGAAGTAGACATTTTAAGCGGACCTACTACCAAGTTGCTGATCTAAATGTTCATGACAAATCATGTCCAAACAATGATTAGGGTAAATCATAGTATAAAGCAAAATGAAATAATAAGAAAGTCAATGAGACAGTACAATATAGTTCCACATCTTCATAGGGTCAAGAAAACCCAATTAGCATCAAAATTCCTGGATGTTTACAAAAGAGTGAAGCATAAGAAGGTTGAATGAAAATATAATTGACGATATGCATACCAACAAATATCTCAGATAAACTACTGTCTTGTAATAGGACAAAAAAAAATCAAAAGGTGTGATACCTATTCACTGAATACCCAACCTGAAAACAAGCTAAGGATTATGTACTAAGAGTTAAAATTGCTAATATATTTTGTCTTTTTATAAAGTACAGACCAGCACAACTCACATAACTTGGAGGAATCAATATACTCTATAAAACATCGTTAACAAAATAAAAAAGTCAATTAGACAAAGTAAACAATCAATCAAATAAGCAAAGTAAAAAGGGAGATTATTTTTCATGAAAGAGCTAAATCTAGTGAATCACCTGCATGCATAATTCAATAAAAAATGAAAGGTCAAAGAAATAGGAGCACAAATGTTATTTACAATCATGGATAGTAATGACGAGAAAGATAAGATTCCAGCTAGGGAGTAGTTATTAGCAACTAAAAATTAAATAATAAAACCTTTTATTTCTATACTCTCCAGGTGTTCACACCGCTTCTCTCTCGAGGTTTGCTTATATCAATGTTTACCTGTTAAAACGAAAAATAATTTCCATTTTCTTTCCTTCAATGGGCTTGGACATCTTTTCTAGTATCGGGACAATCAAACTTCTAATGGCAATAAGTTCGGCTTGCTTAGGCCATATCATCCTTTGTCTTGCAGTCTCTAAGTTGAAACTTATCCTTATTCTCTTTTCATCACCAGTCAGTGGAGAGAAGGGTGGCCATGTATATGAACATCAGGTGAATATAGAAATAAAAATTCTCATTATCAAAATCCAGGTTATTTCTATAAACCTCAACTGATGTTCATATTGTTGATTCCCACACTCTGATAGAGGCGAGTTAGTGAAGGAAAGAGATAGGCCAATATAGCCATTAATTAACAAACCTATTCAATACCCTACACTTATTAATCAAATTAAATTTTGTAACGAATTGATTCGTCAGATTGTTTTCCTAAATACTCTTTATTACCTGATTATTACCTATATAATTTACCCAACACTACTGTATATTTACCAAAATAAAACATTCATCCTTAAATGATTTTGAATTCACCCAATTAATCAAACAAACCAACTTGTATTTGACCACATCCTCTGAAAACTACTAAAGCACTGAAAGATCAGCTATCTTGATAAGCAAACAAGGTTTCCTCATGATAATGTTTTGTGAATACAGACTTGATACGCCAACGAGCTGCTGTTGAAACCCTTTCTAAAGAAAAATTCCTGCAAAAACTAAGAAATGTAGCTGCACTTCTAATATTATGAACTTTAACCTGCAAGTCTTTCATCTAATTGACCCCTGCTCTTTGAGAGCTTTTATGGTAAAAAAATGAAAGGACATTGCATTTCTGGACTGAACGATTTCAAATCCTAATCACCCATACAATTTAGAAACATTATCCCTAATGTCTGTGTTTTTGATGAAATAATATTTAACAGCTCTCAGGGGACAAAGAAACTTATTTTCTGATGTAAAATTAACTTTGTTTTCTAAAGAGGGAATTTGAAAAAAAAAAATTGCAGCAAACATTCTGCCCAAAAATCATTGTTTGCCCAGAAGACACGTAAAAGTAATAAGAACCTCTCATATTCTATAAATTTACATTAAAAGTAAAAGCTTATAGTTCACTAATTTCTTTTAGCTGATACCGCCATTGACAGAAACAATCTTAGCTAATCTTCAACTGAAAGATTTTCTTTTCAAAACACAAACATTTTAGATATAGTAGAACATGTAAATTTCCCCAAAAATTATCTTAAACTTGGAAGCCTTTAAATATCAAAAGACCTAAAAACAGTTGATATCGTACCTGAAACTGATAAATCCAATTCTAGATACTTGAATAAAGTATAAAGTATTAAGCATTGCTCTGTAACCGTTAATAGCTGATATGGACAATTTCTCTTAAAAAAAAAAAAAAAAAAATTAGCAATATTATCAAAAACTAGTTCTTGTTACTGACACAGTTATTGACATGCCCCAATCAAAATAAACATTCCTTTGTCTCTTATACAAATTATTAGTCAAGAACCTTGTGGAATCTAAGATACACAATCTAGCGACTCGAAAACCCTTTATGAGAATTAGGTGGACAATCTCCGAGCAGTTTGATGTAATCTGTATGGCTTTGGGTATACTGTCTCCAAAACTGGTTATCCAAGAAGATTGGTTCGTATCGCAACCTTCTTGGACACTCCAACAACAGAGGCCACAGTGGACAACATGGAGCCACTTGTGTTACCCTGCTGTTCGTGGAAACTTTTGATTGAAATGATGCAGTAAACTCTCATCTTCAGTGGTCCCACCAGAATGAATTTCTCTAAACAAGACCAGGTCCCTAGAAGATGCATCGTCATCCAAAGTTAGATTTCATCCTTTTGAACTATCCAAGCAAAAGAAGAAAAGACTGAACTGACTTAAGGCCATAAGTAAGCCAAAAATCATCCTGCTGTTCATGGAACCTCTCCATCATTTACCTCTGGTCGAATCATAGCAAAGGGTGAAAAGGCAAACAGATCTAGTCAGACCACTCCTGTAACAGGATCTGAAACAACTGAACAAATATACTGGGTACTTTATCTTTTGGGTTTAGAGTGCTGTGTAATCCCAAAAGGAATCTCAATGTAAAGGCTAGAACAAAGCACCCAATATTAATTAAAATTCAAAGAAATATATTCTTCCCCATACCAGGATCAGTGTTTCAATGTGCAAAGCATAGATTCATTGTGTACTGTAGAAGGGAGAACCACAGGTTCAGGCTCTATTGAACCCATAACAGCATCTGACAACCAACAATATGTCATCACCATGAACCAAAAATAACACAATCTGCCATCTTTTGTTACCATCATAGACAATCAACACCATTCACCGATCGCCATTATTTTCTTGTCTCCCCATCAACTTTTATCCTACTTAACAGTTAATCAAGGTTTGATCTAGTCATCTACTATTCTTAGTGATAGTGATAATGTAATAGAGGTGTTTTACTGATACTGATCAAGATTACTTATGGTCGTTTGTTTTGAACTGTAAATGGAGTAAAACTACATTCTCTCCCATCTTTCATGTCACCTTGGAAGTGTTAAATAATAACTTATCAGTTCTTGGATTTTTATGAACTTTCCCATTGTGGTAGTTTTTTTAGACTGACATAGCCTAGATCTTTTTACGGTTACCGGTGTAGGATGGCATTACAGCTCCAACTTTAATGGTAGCTTGGGAATGTTTTATAAAATTAATTTTTCACTTTGATATTTTTTAAGAGTAACAATTTTATATGGTTTGTCATACTAGCTTAAGTTATATATCCTTTTAATGTTAAGGTAAGTTTCCAGCTAATGTAGCTTATAGTATGTTATGTATATTTAGCTTAATATACAAATGTTTAACTCCACTGGTAAGTCATAATATGAAAAATTTTAAGTAATTTTTATTTTTCCTAACATACTTACCGAGAATTACCTCTTCGGAGGGTCCTTGACCCTCTCTCAAACTCGACCAAGATTTCCCGCGCTACCCCCCCTATCTCGCTCCCGATAGTTCCTACCCCCGCCGCCAGGATAATTCCTGCGGCCCGGATTAGGGCAGGTCACTGCTTTTCCCGGGTCAGGATCTCATTAAGTCCTTGGTCGTGAGATACGAAGCATCTCTCTCTCTCGCTTAAACTCTCGATCCTTTGGCGCGTTGTGATCCCACGTGTTCCCAGTGTACGGACTTGTGTTTTTTCTGCGATAGTGCGTTTTCGCAAAGTGTCCTCAGTCCGTTCCCCTTGTGTTATCCAGGGTTTTCTGTAACTCGTTAGTGTTGACCTTCGTGTGCGAACGATGGAGAACGTGCGTCGTTGTCCTGGTCCTAGAGCAGGAAAGTCGTGTGGGGCTTTCCTCTCTAAACCAGAAGTGGACCCGCATTCCCTTTGTTCCACGTGCAGGGGTAAAGTTTGTTCCTCCTCGGACACATGTTCCGAGTGCGTGAGTTGGGACGGCATTCAGTGGGTACGGTATGGTACAAAGAAAAAGAAGTCGTCTAAGCGTTCCCCCAAGAAAGTGAGTGGCGTGTCCTCCTTACAGTCGGTCAGTGATCGGTCCGACGAAGCCTCGGCCTCTCCGTCTCCTTCGCAGAGGAGTGGCCAACAAGCCCCCAGTGTGATTGTTAGCCATAGTGTCCTCCCAAGTGAACCCAGTGTGACGGAGGAACCAAGGGCTGGCCCCTCGGGAGTAAACGGAAGGGCCGCGAGTGTTTCGGGCGAATCGGGCCACGTGGCAGGGGATCACGCTTCCTCAGAAGACCCGGTATGGGGCAGTGTGGCGATCTCAGTCTCCCCCCCGCCCTCGTGGGCCGGTGCGTCGGGTTCCCCCCCGCCAGAAGAGAACCACTCGAGAATTCGTCGCCCGAGTAGCGACGCCTTCGGGTGGAAGTTACCGAAGACTCCAGGGAGGTCACCGCTAAGGATGGACGTATCCCTGGGTCCATGGCCTTCTAGCAGGGACAGAGTGGTCTCGGTACCCTCGGTATCCACAGCAGTTCCCGAGGACTTTCTCCAGCACCCTGTCTCGGACGGTCGACGGCGAAGGGCCTCCCCTGCGCATCACTCTAGCAGTCGTTACGTGAGGAACTTGGCACCCTCGGACTCTTCGGAAGCAGACTCATCCTCCGGGGGAGAACGCAGGGAGAGACGGCACCGTAAGAGAGCGCGGACCGATAGTGATCGTTCCCGCTCCAGGTCGAGGTCGCGGCACAGTAGGAGGCGCCCACGCTCTCACTCCCGTAAGTACAAGAGGGAGGTCTCTCCCGGCGGCGGCGAATGGTTCTACGTGCCCCCAGAAGAGTCCAGGAAGCACCGCTCGCCAGACTCTCGGTCCAGTGATCGAGCCTCCAAGTTGTCACTGCCTACATACAACTTGGAACCGCTCGACCGGCCACGCAAGAAGGACCTCACTCTCAGGCACAAGTCCTCGAGGCCTTCGGTTCACCCCGCCCGGCGGGAGGAAGCGCGCTTCCGAGAAGACAGCCCGACCGAACCAGCCCAACTGGGTCGGACGTCGAGCGGGAAGGACCGGTTGCCGGGGTCGGGTCTTCCCACCGGGACCGTGTCCTCCGCGTCCAGAGCCTTGGGCCAGTCGAAAGGCCTCCCGGGGTCGGTGGCACCCGCCACACGGCGAGACCCGACCGTGTACGGTGCGCCCTACGGTTGCGGGACGGCCTCCCTGGGACCTAGTAGGGAGCGGCCAGTTTACCACCCAAGCACGGCTCCCCTCAGCCAAGCCGATGCCTCGGTCGACGGAGGTATAGGTATCCTTTCAATAGTTAGCTTTACTATTGTATTACTATTATCATTATTGCTAGCTAAGCTAAAACCCTAGTTGGAAAAGCAAGACGCTATAAGCCAAAGGGCTCCAACAGGGAAAAATAGCCCTGTGAGGAAACTAAATAAGGAAATAAACTACACGAGAAGGAATAAACAATTGAAATAAATATTTTAGAAAAAGTAACAACATTGTAGCAGACCTTTCGTGTAACACTATAATAAGTGACACGTCAGCCTGTTCAAAATAAGATCATTTGCTGTAAGTTTGAACTTTTTGAAGTTCCACCAATTCAACTACCTGATTACGATCATTCCACAACTTGGTCACAGCTGGAATAAAACTTCTAGAATACTGTGTAGTATTGAGCCTCATGATGGAGAAGGCCTGACTATTAGAATTAACTGCATCCCTAGTATTACGAACAGGATGGAACTGTCCGGGAAGATCTAAATGTAATTGATGATCAGAATTATGAAAAATCTTATGCAACAAGCATAACAAACTAATTGAACGACGGTGCCAGAGATTAATATCAAGATCAGGAATAAGAAATTTAATAGGCCATAAGTTCTTGTCCAACAAATTAAGATGAGAATCAGCAGCTGAAGATCAGGCAGGCGAACAATACTCAAAACTAAGTAGAATGAAAGAATTAAAACACTTCTTCATAATAGATTGATCATCGAAATCAGACTTTCTCAATAAGCCAATTTTCTTTCTTTGCAATTAAAGCAGACAAAGACCTAATGTGCATCTCAAAAGTAAATTTGCTGTCAAGAACCACACCTAAGATTTTAAAAGACATACACAGTTAAAGAAACACTATCAATCCTGAGATACGGATGTTGAAGAGCCACTGTCCTTGACCTACTTACAATCATACTTGATGTTTTGTTAGGCTTCTACTTCATGCCTCATAATTTGCACCATGCACTAATTTTAGCCAGATCTCTATTAAGGGATTCAGCAGTCCCAGATGTAAACACAGGAAATTGAATTGATGCAAAGAGTGTGGCATCATCTGCATATGCAACAAGCTTGTTTTCTAGGACAAGCAACATGTCATGTGTATACAGTCAGCCCTTGCTTTCGTGGGGGTTAGGTAACAGAGATAGGAGCAAAAAGCAAGAATTCTCGAATAATTGCTGCCCTAGGATGGGTCAACAAATAACCTACCAACTCACTGACCATTAGCCTACCTATCTGCGGCTGACTAACACACTAGGTAATCCACTGTACTGCGCTATTCTTTCCATGTGCTTTCTATCATGGTATTCTAGTTCTTATTATTTTTCAGAAGTAATTCTACATTATTAATGCAACTTCAGTACATGGTACATAGTAAGACTACTCATAAACTGAAAATCATCACCTAGACTCGTGTAACTAGTCATCACACACCACGCTTTATATATGTTCCAACAAAGCACTTGTTTGTATCTGACAATACTTAATGATAATGTGGAGTAAAAAACAAAAACAAAGTGTCACTAATAGCTGATGGTTGAAATGTGCCCAAAATTGAAAAAAAGGTAAAAAAAATGCTTAAATGAAGCACAATTATCTTTTTAAAAGTCCTGATTATTTAGAATGGATGCCTGCTTAAACTGGTCGGTCTGGGTCTGAGCTGATGAGATTGAATGCCTTGTTTAAAGGTTTTGTTTACAGTAAAATAACGTAAATAAACTATTAATAGTTTTTTCAATGAATGTATGAATATTTACCCTACCATAAGTGAAAAACAAATGGCATAATAGAAAATGACTGAAACATCACTAAATCTTTACTAAGTTTTATTTTATTGTAAATAACTCTCTCTCTCTCTCTCTCAGCCCTGCCTGGAGAAAGGCTTGGACATCTGTCTTTCTCTCTCTCTCACACACATGCACACACATACTAACTCACTCATACAGGCAGAAAGGGGAAAACGATTCACAGCCGTTGACAACTGTGAATGATTTATGAAGGAAGGGATCGATACAGTAAAATGTTTGCTTTAAGGAGATCGTCCGCCATTAAAGACAAATTCGTTAAAAATCATTTAAATATTGGATTTCCATAATTTTAACATAAATTATTCTAATAATTACTCTGTGATTCTGTATCAATTTTATTGGAATCGGACAATTGTTTGTTCTTTTATGAAAAATAAAAATCAACTTTTCTTTAAGATTTTTCTCAAAAAATACCACATTGAAATGTCAATTGCCATGAATAATGCTAATTGGAGTGTGGAAATATTGCTTAGAGGAATTTTCTTAATCCCTGATTTTTTTCTTTATTTTATTAATATTAATTTTTTTATTTTTTTCAAGTTTGAAAATTATACAAAATTTCAAATAACCTTACAATTTAAGTTCCTCAGACCAAATTATTGCAATTTTGATCATCTTTCTTAGGATTTAAAATGTATATTTAAATTATGGAGAAAAGTTGTGTTGACTGTTAATAACTATAAAGCCAAGATATAGGCCCTCAAAGTTTTGCAACAAGAATACGATGAAACATATCACAATATCACCATTAAATACTATTTCCATTGTCAATGATAATTAGAAACCTCAATTACTTTAAAAATAACTAAACTTTACATAATATACATTTTTTTTCTACTAATTACTGCAACATGGCCTCCCACAAGAATACTACTCACTCATGTTGAGGGTATTAGGAGGTGCCACCTCCCGCTTTGTTGCTTAGTACAGTCTTACAAGGGCTATCTTTTCCCCTATACTCAAACAGGACCCTTATTATGCTTTTAGGCATGATAAGAAGACCACTACAGTTCACTAGTAAGATAAAAGTGACCACACCTAGAGGAAAGGCTCAACAATTCTTTTCACTAGTGGTTTCTGGTATTCACTAGGACAATGAGAGAAAATGTTGAGCTGCCAAACATACTGTTTCTAGTCTGATATTTCTCCCTATTCTATAAGAATGGCGTACTTTTCATAGGTTACCGTGAGTTCGAGAACATGGTGTCGCATTACTATGATGACCTATGTAGTTCCACATACCTCTAGCACAAAATAAAAAAAAAAATAAAAAAAAAACGCTATAACTCTTAATTATCGCAGAATTAGTATGATACTTTCTCACATGACTCTTTAGTTGTGGTGCAATTCACTGCCAAGGATTTACGATTTTTTATATCCCAAATGTTCCCTTAATTGTTCCACACTGCGCTATAGCACACAGTATTAAAACTTGAGATAATTATATTGGAACAAACTTCATATCATGTGATAGTAATTTAAAAAAAGAAAAATTTAAAAATAATTAAAAGAATAAGGAAGTTACTGATAATTCCATATTAAATTTAATTTCCCTATTTTACTTCATTGAAATAACTAATTTGAAAGAAAATTACTCAAGCATACATAATCAAATAAAAATAATCTAATTAACATTAATGGGGAATACCTTAACGACTTAAGATTTGCCTACGACATACAGTAGTTTTTAGTGAATCATGGGAGGAATTGCAAAAGATGATAGAAAATTTTAATAAAGAAAACAGAAATGTAGGTCTGAAAATGAATGAGTAAAACTAAGATAATGTTCAATGAAAATGAAGAGAGACAACAAATAAGGGTTATGGATGAACCTCTAGAGGTTGTTACCGAATATACGTGCTTAGGACAGACATTAAGGGTCCTTTCACACTATGCGATTTAAATCCGCCTCAGCCAGCGGAGCGACACCGCTCTTACAAGTTGACTGATAAACCTAATGGAACCTTCCACACTATAGCGGCGCGGAATTTTTGCCATCGCAATGATCGCAGTGCCGCTTTGCATGAGCAGTGTCCCACTGGCTTAAAGCGGTGCCGACTCCGTTGGCTATCATGTTCAAAGCGCGTCTTCACACCAGGTGGTTTTTTTCCGCCTTCACACGCACTGAGCATCAATAGGTCACTGCTTTTCATCATGAAAACATATCGTGAATTATATGGATATGAATACAGATATTGATATACAGTATATCTTCCAATTTCTTTAGTAGAAACGAATCCAGTTTTATGAGATAAAAAAATGGAAGAGTATAAAAGACATAATTTAATTACATCTGCTTGAAGAGAAGTGTGCTGTGGTTTGAATGAAGGATTTAAGAATCTTAATGGTAAGGAAAAATATTAATATGGAGAGTTTTTAATAATTTATTTATCTTTGATTTTGCATGCGTTTTTATCAAGTAAAACATGGCTTACCATTTGTTACCATTTTAAGAATACTACGTACATAACATAATGCACGTGCTTAGTCATAAAGGCACTTACAACTAGATAGGAGAAAGTTTACATAATTTTCAGTGTCATACTTTATTTAAATATATTGCCAACTCAAAACCCCTATTTCGCTCACAAAATTATCAGTAAACGTGTTTCTGATGTCGTCTGCTGCTAGGCCAGCTCATATATCTAAAAGATGTTCTGGCTCTTCTAATCCATTTATAGTTGAACTGTTTTCAAAATGAAAACTATCGCGTTCTCTTACAATGTTATGATGAATATTTGCCAACATTCAGAGCAAGATGAAAAGATATGTGAACGGGACGACGGGAAATCCTCCATTTGTTACTTAAAATTCAAAATGCTCATTCAACATTCTTCTACTTAAACGATAATTGAATACTCTCTTTTTTCACTTAATTGTCTTCCTCCATATGGCAGCCTTTGAGTTTTCATGCATACGAAATTCATCATGCCCTAAAATATTTATGACACATATGGTTCCTGAAAACTGGGCAAAAATTTTGGTTGGGGTACAGGAAAATTTTGGTCAATATATCTCTAAAACGATATACTTCGGGAAGCGGTCGAATCATAGTCCTTCCAATGCACTCCAGTGTTCTTCATTTGTTATTTTAGACATTTCAAATTATTAGAAAAATTATCATCATCCTTCTTTAGTTTTCCAAAGAGAGAAGCATATGCGCCATGCATGTCTCTTTGGGCATTGAATTCTTGATTGTCTCTTTCATAATAGATAAAGGTACAACTGGTCCCTCTTCTTATGCATCTTCTGACCCACTGCATATTGTTTTCAATATTTAAAACGATAATTGAACTCGGTAGGCGGAGACCGCCCAAATAAGCGATGTTGTCCGCAGTAAAATTGGCGCGGAGACCGCCTCGAGTGCGGGAAAAAATCGCATAGTGTAAAGGCGCCTAAGTGTTTTCCCAGGATATATGATAAAAGACTTGAAAGTAAAGCTAGATGGTGTCAGTAATGCAGTTACTACCCTTTATTCTTATAGAAATGTTTCTTTGGAAAGAGTTTTAGCAACAGCTTGATGAATACCAAATCAGATTTTGCCAAACATTATCTAAAAGAAACCTGGCTTGCTTATGAAGAGTGCTGGCTCTAGGGCAAATAGTGACAGCAGGGGATGTATATTTAATTTCGAGTTCAGTTAATTTATATGCGGTTTAATTTAATAATTGATTTATAATCAATCAAAAGTATCATCTAGATAAAAAAAAATACTGCTTGTTGACAATTTGCAGTCTAGTATTTCAAGTATTGGTATCTTTAGTAAACAATCTGGAGTCATGTATTTCAAATTGCATTATTTCAACGTGTATTTACGGATGGTTTGTTGAAAGTAATCTAGACCTTGTTAGTAAATCTTAACTATTTTACATTATGTTTTCTAGAAATCATTCTCTCTCTCTCCTTCAATGGCATCTTATATTAAAGTGTGTTGGAGTCAGCAATATGAACATATGGGGAGGTTCATAGAAATAAACAGAATTTTAATCATTTCTATACTCACCTGATGCTTAAATACATAACCACCCTCCTCCCACTGATTTTTGGTGTCAAGAGGATGGGAATAATTTTGACTATGAAACTGAAAGGACAAAGTTAGACTGGCGTGTCAGTTCAGGGCTTCTTACCAATTACTGCAAAAATGTTTCATTCTTTAATAAGAGCATGTATTTATTGAAGGGAGAGATAATGCGAAAATTCTGAATTTAAAAAAAGATTTTTCGGGTACTGTATATGTCGATTAACCAGAGGTTATGGTGAAGAGGCAATATGAACATGTGAGTATAGAAATTTGAAATTCTAATTTTTATCAAAATATCTAAAAATGAAAACCAATATATTCTAGAGAAAATCAACAGGAGTATGTTAGTCTTCAAATAGGCAGTAATAAGCTTATCTTAGAACCTACGCATAACAAGATTAGTTCAAAGCATGATCCTCAACACCCTATAACGAAAACTAACACAAACACACTACCACACTTCAAACCTGTACTGCAAAGGCCCGATCTCACCTTCTAGTGTCAACCAAGGAGAAAACACAACACAAATATTAATATATAGAGTAATAGGATGAAAATAATAATTAAAATTATTATATAACTATAGAGACAAAATTTAATTACAATCACCATTAGCTTTTCATTGGCACTATTATCATTACTAATATTCTTACAGCATCATCACTTGAAAATTATAAACAAATTCATTATTCAATACCTGGAATTTATGTAAAATTCATTCTACAATGAAGATTCTCAGCCATAATAAAGCAAAATAAATTTTTGGCTATTGCATGTATAATATTATCTTCACTGGAAAGACACCGCTGAATTGGATTATTTAGTATACAGCATCCCATCCCAACTGCAACCATCTTAATTTCTAATTTTGTTAAGTATGTGCAATTCATAGCCAATATGAAACTTATATGAATATCAAGTATTTATTAAAATAATAAATAAAAAATTCAGTGTGTTAATTTCTATTCAACTTCGTGTAATTCATGAGCTGTATTACCACATTACCCTGGAAGGAAGGGCAGAGATACTTAGATAAACTACACAGGTTTCACTTGAGTTAGCTTTACAAGTCCAAATACAATCATATCCAAAATCTCATTTGAATGAGGATAGTAACAAATACAGATAACCTAAATCTACATCCCTGACTCGTCAACGCCAGGCCAGGATTCGAGTCCCACTCAGGATCGTTAGTTCTTTTGGTCAGTGTAACCTCACCATCCTTGTGAGCTACGGATGGGGGGGGAGCCTATAGGTCTATCTGCTGAGTGATCAGCAGCCACTACCTGGCCCTCCTCAGTCCTAGTTTGGGTGCAGAGGGGGCTTGGTCGCTGATCATATGTATATATGGTCAGTCTCTGGAGCATTGTCCTACTTGATAGGGCAATGTTACCGTTCCTTGCCTCTGCCATTTATGAGAGGCCTTTAAACCTATCCTACAGAATATCCTTTTCTAACAGAAAATTAACTGCTTTATAATCTTCCCTGCTACCACTACTCAACAAAAGGCAAAAAATTTATCAACAATAAAATTGACTTCTCTTAAACAAGAAGCAAAAATGCATAAGCAAAACACCACTGCACTGCATTTAAAACTTTTCCTAGGATAAATTCTTAGTAAACTTCAAAGTAGTGGTAACTGATCTATCAATCATAATAAGGTTTTATTTTTAAATCTGGTAAACAAGTTTCATACAACTGTATATGGGGATTCATAATAAGAATCTTCAATAAGGACAAATTATTTTTAGAGGTCTTGTAAGTATACATACACCATATATTTTATTTCTATGAACCTTACCGGATGTTCACGTTACTACTTCTCCAGAAGCTTGGTTAATCAACCTTTAACAGAAAAACCTCAAAATACTTAACGGTAAAATTCTAAAATTTAAAAAAATTCTCATTTTCTTTCCCTCCAAATAAACATATGACATTAGTAAAGGAAGGAACATTCTAGCGGTAAGTGTTAATTGAAGCACCAACTTCTTAGTCTCAACAGTTTCTCAGTCGGGAGTAACAACAACTGAGAAACAGAAGAGACAAAAAGACTTATGTCAGTTACCCCTTCATGCTAGAATGTTCCTTCCTTTACTTAAGTCGTGTGTTTACTAAAGAGCCACACCTTCTTGGATCTCTTCCAGTACAATTTCATTGCTCTAAATAGA
>NC_090733.1:69357840-69385340 GCF_036898095.1 Palaemon carinicauda
AAGATTTCCTTTGTTAGAGAGAGAGAGAGAGAGAGAGAGAGAGAGAGAGAGAGAGAGAGAGAGAGAGAGAGAGAGAATCAGCTGTTGTAATCGGATGCCGTGTTTTTGTTTCTTGTACCACTAGAAGCCAGGAATGCCGACTTGTTACCGAAATTTACGCTATTCACTGCCGATAAAGGAACCCAGCCTATGTGTGAAAACCTTGAACACCCACAGGGAAAACTGAAGCTTTTATATATACTGTACTAAACAGAAATAATGCTTTAATATACCTTCATTAACACTACCATTAAAATTATCAAAAGATTAAAGAAAGATAAAAATTGCCAAAAACGTAACCACAATTCTCTTTACATTTTGTCAGCTGGACTCGCATAGTTAAAAGGTGATTTTATTGATATGGAATTTTTCCTTAAATAGGCTATTTATTATGAAATTATGTTAATGAAATGTAATATATATATATATATATATATATATATATATATATATATATATATTGTTTGGTAACATATATTATCAAGCACTGTATTTAGGGTTACCAATATACTTAAAAAGACAATAGATTTGATATGTTTTGTAGTGCTTGACTTGCAGACTTTGAACAGCTTCGCAGATACAGAAAATTTATTTTTGAAAACTACCGACCACATAAAAGGGGAATCGCGTACTTTGAACACGCATAATTCGGGACCGTACCGTGAGTGTGTGTATATATATATATATATATATATATATATATATATATATATATATATATATATATATACAGTATATATATACACATATATATACACATTATATATATACAATATTATATATATATATATATATATATATATATATATATATATATATATATATATATTTAATATATATACATATATATATATAATATACATATATATAAAATATATATATACATATAAATACAATATATAATATATATATATATATATATATATATATATATATATATATATATATATATATATATATATATATATATATATGTAAATGTAAATATATATATATAATATATATATATATATATATATATATATATATATATATATATATATATATATATATATATATATCTATATATATATATATATATATATATATATATATCATATCATATATATGTATATATATATATATATATATATATATATATATATATATATATGTATATATATATATATATATATATATATATATACACTCCCAGGAGGGCCATAAGTTTTGAGATTCCTAGAATTTTAAGCTTGAATGTATTGTATGGAACCCTTAGGTGTGACTGTACCTGAACTGTTAGTGATTACTGTATCATACCCAATGTAATTGTAGCATCAAACATTAGAAAAGATCAAAACTCAAGGTGTGCAGCTGTATGTATCTAGCCAGTCACTGATACAAAAGTGACAATTGACTAAGGTCAAGTGAATATGTGAAGGGACATGTTTTTGTTCAAGTAACAGTCTGACCTGTTTGGGGCATTGTGCAGCCACAAATCTATTCCTCTCCTGCCAAAGATTTTCCAGTGCAGTTGGGATAAAGGGTTTTTCCTCCAGTCCATGATATAAAGTGCTGGCCCTTCATGTCCTTCAATTTTACTTTCTGAAGATTTCCTGTATATTTATGTGAAGGGGTATTGAGCAGCTATAAACCTATTCATTTCCTTCCGAGAATTTTCAAGTGGAGTTGGGAAGACGCTTGCGTTCCTCCAGTCTGCGATGTGAAAATTGTTTTGCCTTTGTCCTTCAATTTTACCCTCTGATTTCATGATATTTTTTTCATTCTAGGTATTTCTGTTCAGTTATCATTACAAATTATAGGGCATCATTTTTATTATTCTTTTTTCATTTTGAAATATAAATAACTTTTTTATTTTTACAGTATACTATTTGTTTCCTATCATAATGTTTCGTTCCTCAGCCATTTTGATCTTTTACAAATTCCTTTCTAAAATATTGCTGGAGATTTTAGCTATTCAGTACTTTTATTATTCTTCCCCTGAGTTAACTCAGAAAAGTCCTGTTAGATTGGAGTCAGCAAAGTGACGATAAAATAATCAGGAAGTTCTAAGGTTCTCATTGGGTACCCTTGCCCAGAATAAAATGAAGGAGCGGTGCCCATTGCCAATTTTTTTTTTTTTTCCCATTTGCCCAGATCTCTGGGGCATTGCACCGTATTTTTGTGTAGGGCAAAGTTAGTGTGGGGTCGACATTCTGACATTAGGTAGTCTGCATGCTACATCTGGCCTCAGTCTCTAAATCACTAACCTGTTGCCCACAAATCAACACCTGCAAAAGACTGTCCTTCAACAGGGAATCCATAAGTCCCAGTGAAGGCCAGAGCAGATGCAGGGCGGCTTGAGCTGGTAACTCCCCGGTGGAGGAAGCTTTTGCTGTCTCGCTAGGGAAGACAGGAGAGCTCCCTGGCCCAAAGGTTGTCCAAGAGTTAAAGGGTCACCACTCTTGTTTAATCCACAGCAGGAGGAGACAGAAGGGACAGTACCAAGAGAAGGAGAAAGTTGTCAAGATTTTTTTGGACTTCCATTTAATAAGAACCCGAAGGCAAAGAATCCATTTTAGACTTCCTCATCCTGCCGTACCAATCCCACTTGGGGGATGACAACAGCCAACACTCAGCACATGGCGATGTCCTCTGCACAAAGGGAAAAGTCAGTGAGGATCCATCTCCATCACTGACATAAACGTGCTGCGAGAGCAAACAGCTTTGCCAGCATACACCAGCATGTCGACAGCACAAGGTTAACCTCTCACACCTGAGAGGGAAAAAGAAAAATGATTAAAGACTCTATTAAGAAATCCAGTTCCAGATGCATAGAAGAGAACATCCGTCTGGGCTCCTTTTATCATGTACCCTCACTTACAAGAATCTTATTATTCTGGGATCTAATTCCTTGTGAGCTTCTGTGACCAAATTCTTAACAATGAATCTCATAGCCTTTTTGGTCAACGGGCAATTACAGACCAGGTAGTAGGTTGGCCAAGGCACCAGTCACCCATTGACATACCACCGCGAGAGAGTTATGGGATCCTTTGACTGGCCAGACAGTACATTGGATCCTTCTCTCTGGTTACGGCTCATTTTTTCTTTGCCTACACATACACCAAATAGTCTGGCATATTCTTTACACGACAACACTGATATTACCAAAAAATTCTTCTTCACCAAAGGAGTTAACTACTGCACTGTAATTGTTCAGGGGCTACTACTTTCCTCTGGGTAAGGGTAGAAGAGACTCTAGACTCTAGAGCTATGGTAAGCAGCTCTCCTAGGAGAAGGCCACTCCAAAATTAAACTATTGTCCTCTAATCTTGGGTAGTGCCATAGCCTCTGTACCATGGTCTTCCCCTGTCTTGGGTTAGAATTCTCTTGCTTGAGGGTACACTCGGGCACACTATTCTAATTTCATTTCCTCTTGTTTTGTTAAATTTTTTATAGTTTATAAGTTAGTGTAAGTTGTTACTGTTCTTAAAATATTTTATTTTCCCTTGTTTCCTTTCCTCACTGGGCTATTTTCCCTGTTGGGGACCCTAGGCTTATAGCATCCTGCTTTTGCAACTAGGGTTGAAGCCCATAGAAGAAATTAGTGCCACTACTCTTTAGACCTGTAGTTTTGTTTAAATAGAACCTACAGCTCTTACTGGACAAAGAAAACTATTTTCTACTGAACGGTTTTTGTCCAGTTTTAGTAAAGGGGAGATAGAATTGAAGTAGACTGTTAGACTTAAAATCAATTTTGGCGCTGAAGAAAGGTAAAAGGAAAAAATCATAGTGTTCTGTAAAGCAAATCTTGACATACAACGATTTCAATTCACTTATGTGTTTACCCAAAGCTAATGGCAACAGAAAAAGCATTTGATAATGATACCCTTAGGAGATAGTTTTCTATTGATTCAGATCTTGTCCCTTTTAAATACTGTAAATTCTCCAAATTCCAAAAAATTAACTTTGTCTAAACCCATTTCAATCACAGCTTAAGATACGGCATCCAATTTCGTCAGCAAACCACTATTTTTCGGGAAACAACTTTATTCTAAAAAATTGCTATTTAAATAATTAATTGTGCTTTAAGAAAACATTTATGTACTTTTGCTTTAAATTTCGTAGGTGTTTGAACAAACGAGTATTGCTGACTTCTTTTTGTTTTACTTTTAACTGTGATCAAACCAGCTGATGTTTACCTGCCGCTCTTAAAAATATGCGCACACGAATACAGTAATAAAGTATTGTTTATACTATTCCTTAACTTATTCAAAACATCTATACAATTATTATTACATAAGTACAAATGTGTTATAACCTATCATATTTTTTGTTTAGTACATTTAAAACTATCTCTCTCGCTCTCTCTCTCTCTCTCTCTCTCTCTCTCTCTCTCTCTCTCTCTCTCTCTCTCTCTCTCTCTCTCTCTCTCTCACTCACTATGCTACTTTTCGCTCTCTCATTTCTTACCTCTCTCTCTATCTCTCTAACAAATGAAATCTTTTCTTCTTCACAAAGTTTGTTATATTAAAAATCAATCATGATTCAATTTCCCTTACTTTCCAATCTCGCAATATCTCTGTCACATCGAATGTTATAGCGGTAACCCAATTGTTCAAAGACTTTAAAAACTGGCCGAGTACTTTCTTCCCTCTTATTTATTCTTTAGCGGAAGTTTGCTATTGTTGATTAAACGAAAACAAAATGGTTTTCCTGTTTTGCTACGTTTGAAGGAATTTATATGGATACGGTAGGTAAAATATTGGTAATAACATAATATTTACTAAAATCTCTAATTATCATTGTTATCTCCTTGATCATTTGTAGTTAGTGCGTTCGTTTATTCATTATGATCGACGATGGAGCGTACAGTAAACAAACCTTCTGTTTTAGGCAGCGTGTTTAGTATAAATCGCATTCATTTAATTTATTTGTAAGTTCTAAGAAAAATTAAGTAACACAACATTAGTAATAACACAATCATCATATAATCAATACTTGGTAAATAACCTAAACACAGTTCTATAAATGTGTTCATTTCTTCGTTATGATCAGAGATGAACATAAAAAAACAATGGTTTCCATTTTGTATTGGGCTTTCTAGCGTTTTTAGGAAACGCATGATATAAAATCGCCTTTTTGGTTAATTTTGGATTTTCATTGATATAACAAAAGCTAGTCTATACAGTGATGGTTTTGCTATTCATCACTTGTCTGGTACAATAGATATGACTTGAACTTATTAAAATTTGTCCTAATTTTAGGTTGTGTTATAAGGGGAAACACACGTATTTACACCCATCCTGGTTGTAATTTTAAGTTATTAAAACTTTGAAATATCTTAAATGTTTTATCTATTTATAAGGACAATTTGATATTAGAAAAAATACAGACTAGTACATAGAAAGTATTGAAACTGGGTAGTATACATGTTTGAATAGGCCAGTTGCTGTTTGCCCTAGCCCTAATGGAATTATTTTTGTTAAGAGTTTCGAAATATGCGATTTTCCATTTAAGCGGGGCCATTGATCGACCAAATTCTCGCATAATTCAGGACCCTACTGAGTTCATCTTTCCTTTCTTCAGGGGAATTATTTGTTGGTGCATAGCAAACTATAATACTCATAATGCACAGCTTTGGTTTGAACTTTGCTGGTAACAATCTACTAGTTATAGCTCTCCACTCAGTTAATGCCTTTTCTGCTCTTGGTGTCATCATCATTCTTACCCCTTCTCTTCTGACTTCTTCTGTTCTTCCTGAATAGATATATTGCCTTGGTCTAAGGTTTCCTTAACAATCCCCTTACAACATGTTTCACTTAGGGCCAAGATATCCAAACTATATTTCATAAACTATTTCTCCATTTGCTGTAACTTCCTGATCTGATTTATGGTTCAAACATTCCAATTACGCATTTTTATTTTTCTTTAGTATCTATAACCTGGGAGACTCTTGGCACCCCGCTATGCCCAGGAATGGGGACCATTCTGTCATTGTCTCTTTCCATCAACGAACTAAATCCATAGAGGATTCATTGGCTAAATACATCAAAGGATAGCCAGAGGCTTGCAAAAAAAATCATGTAAGGGTATGTCTCACAAGCCAGTTTGTGTTCTAAGGATGAGCCGGGGTGAGGAGAGATTGTAAGTGGTTGGAGGCCGAACCCTAGTGAATGCTCCAAAGAGCTCTCCACTCCGTTTGGAAGAAAAGACCGAGATAGTAACCACTATGGATTATGTTTCACAAGACTCAGTGTTCCAAACAACAGTAGGATATGGTGGCCACAAGCGGTTGAAAAGCATTCATATTTGTGGCAATAACCAAGCAAGATTGAGTCTAATGAGACTTGTTGTGCCCCGGATGCTCAATGGTGGCATGCGACGGCCGCAAACAGTTGGCAGTAACCCCTGAGGGTTTTGTCTTGGCCAAATGCACATGCACAACTGAAGGAGTTCATACCAGCCACTTATGAAGGTGTTAGCGAATGCCTGTAGTTACGTCAATCTCCCAAGGGAAGGGAGTCTGCCAACACACCTCACTATGTTTAGCATCAGGACGGCTCTCTTCTAATGAAGAAGCGTTGTCTCGCATGTAAAGGTATGTGGGTCCAGTACACAAAGAATACAACCAATAGCCCGGTTCCCAAAGATGATTGGCAAATCAGGACTAGTAAACTAGCTATTTGTCAATGTTCGCCGGTCAGCGTCAACAAGCACCAGTAAACGATAGTGAACGAAAGGGGAGTGTTAGCAAACGGCCACAACCGCAAATATTGGTGAATGCCCGCAAACCACGAACGCTGGCAAGCTCCAGCGAATGTTGGCGAGAACCAACGAATGTTGCCAGGCACCCACCCCACCAGTGAGCATTAGCGATCACTGGTGAGGAGAGATCACTTACCTGTAAGGATGGATTCAGATAATATGAGTAAGTGCATATTCGGTCGTACGCACTTGCGGTAACAGTAAGCTGTAGCTGTGAGCGCTGGCGAGTAGGGTCTTGCAAACTTGCAATGGGTACTATGGCGTGGAGCAGCTTAGGTTGTTCACAGACCTTCGACAAGCAGAAGAGTTCGCCCACCCACCTTACAAGAGCTTAGTGGATGGGTGCGAAACATTGCGCATGACTTCTCTGCGAGACTATGGTCTTTGCGAAGTACTTATGCTCGTCCTACCAGCCACCAAAAGGGGTTGGCAAGTAACCTTATGGCCTCCCCTTGCAAGGGGACAAAACAAGGCTGTGCTGAACTTGAAGAACAGTAGCTTATCCCTCTTAAGAGGCTGAAATCATGAGACGCAGGTTCCGAAGGGCTTGGCCTCAAAATGCTCCATGACCTTTGTTGTGCCTATTGGACACGCTGTAGGCCATAACCCCAAAGAGTTAGAGCCTATAAGAATTGTCGATGGGAGAGGCGGTTAACGCAAGCGGTTGGCCGCTATCACTATCTGCGGCAAAGAACCTGTAGGGAAAATGCTCAAGACCCGTTTATGTACTCTGAGGGTACAACGGTGAGGAGCGGGAACTACAAACACACGCCTAAATCCGTCGTCTCCAAGCTCCTTAGAGCAAGAGCGGGACATGGACAAATCCAATTCCCGCTGGAAAAATTCCTGGGGAGATACCACTCGGGCAAAAGCCGTCTCTCCCATAGGCAGGAAAAGCTACCAATCACTGTTGCCGCTCTAGGAAATTCTCCTCGCAAGCGGGAAGATTGCTGGAGAGTGGCTGGCGGAGGGTAACACTACCTTGAAAGGGAAAGTTGCCCAACATCTGGTGGAGGTTAACTCTCCCTCAGAAGGGGAAGTTTTCCAACACTTGGAGGAAGACCTCTGGGCAGAGCACTCTGCTACCTGTCAATGAGCTCAGCTCAAGCTAAAGGCCAGCATCGAGAGCTGCCTGTGAGACATAGAAGAGGCTAGTTTTTGGGTTCATACCCAAAAGAATCCTCCCAACAGGAAACCCCGAGGGGAGCCAGTTTGCCAATGCTCTCCTTCCTATGTTGGAGCTGCAGGAAAGAAGGCGAGCAGCAGAGAATGCTGCAATTAACTGTAGCACCCTCGGAAGCCATTCCTTAGCAGGGAGACCCGAAAGCCCCAAGGAAAGTAGGAGTTACAGAAAAGACTCCCCTGGGTGGTGACCCCGTTGCTTCGCTACGGGAAGAGACGGAGTCTACACCTAAGGGAAGTTCGAAGTCGCAATCTGAAAAGAGAAAGGATTTCTTAAACTTTTAGACCAATTGTTTTTAGTTGTTAGCCAGAAAAAAGGTTTTGACAGGATAGCAAGACTATGCCAAATGAAAAGTGACGGTTTGTTACTAGTGCATGTGCGAGCAGGGAGGGTAATTACACATCGTAAAAAACTTAACGGGTGGTTTCAGCTATTGCCGAAATATATCACCAATGTAAAGAGTGTAAGGGTTTGTATATAGTGCCAGGACAAATGATTTTTCTGATCTAAATGATACTTTTGATTGATTTTACATTGATTATTAAATAAAATCCCATATAAATTACCTGAACTCAAAAATTAATTACACCACATCCCATGCCATCACTATAGGCCCTAGAGCTACCAATCTTCATAAGTAGGCTGGGATTCTTTAAGATATTTGGCAAAACTGAAAAGATATTCCATTCAGCTCCTGCTTAAACTCTTTCCAAAGAAAGATTTGTATAAAAATTACGGGACGTAGCTGCAATTATATCATCATCTAGCTTCACTTTCAAGCCTTTTATTAAATATAGATTGAATCTTTTGAGCTTGTGTGACCAAACTTTAGCTGGAAATTATATCACACTTTTAGACAAATGGCAATCAGGGGCCCTAATCCCACATAACAAAATATGGGCACTACCTCTAATATCTGTAATATTTAAAAGAAAAAAAAAAAGACTGCAGTACAGCTCTTACTGGACAAAGAAACCAGTTTTCTGCTGAAATGCTTCCCTCCAATTCTAGAAAGGGGGTGTGAAAAAAACTGAGACAAACTCTTAGCCTTAAAATAATTTTTGGTTCCTAAAGAAGGTAAAAGAGACAAAATCATCTTGTATTCCCCAATAGCAATCTTTTACAGATTTTTGTAGTTGACTAATGCATTTAGCTGAAGGTAATGCCAACAGTTAGTTTTTCTTTTATACCTCTAAATACCTAAATACCTTTTAAATACTGTAAAATCACATCAAAATTCCATAAAATACACCCTACGACCAAAGGCCTTTCAATACTAAATGATCAAAATAATTTAATGTAATACCCAAAACAGACCGATTCAATCTGGATGTTTGAGAACAAAATTTACCACTGTTCTATATACGTAACTTAATGGCTGAAATAGAACGTTTTTTAACATGAAAAATAAAACAGTAAAAATTTTACAATATTATCCAAGCTAGTTGTAGTCACTGACAGATTCCTAGCTTTGCACCAATCAAAATAAACACTCCACTGTCTTTGATACAGCATATTGGTAGACTGTCTTTTAACGCCTATAACACAGTACATAGGGATTTAAAACCCCTTTGTTTCTAAATAGCAGTGCCAGGCCCAAGAAATATGGAATGAGGATTGCATTAGCTATCCTGACCTGCCTGACTTTATACATCATGCACCAGTATCCACCTGTTCCCCTTATGAATATATCCAGAGTCTGCTTAGGCTGTCTGTTGAAGATCACGTTATTATCCAAACATACCCCTATGGTAGGACGAAGAACGTTAGAACTAATTGGTCCACTGATGTCCATGAAACGATGGTGTTCACAGACATCATCATTCACATGGTTATCGTACATATGCCTAGCATCGAGGATTACTGATCACAATGGACTACGGTGCAACAGGTAATGAATGTAATGTCATCTAAAAGGATCTGGATGCTGAGGTTTCTGATTCATTTCACCAATAATCATAATGCCCAGACCAATAAAAACTCATTTTTAAAGATTTGGTTACCAATTAATTTGGTAACCAAAGAGTTCACGAAGGTGGTTGGAACACCAATGCAGTCGATGGGCAAGATCACGGTGGCCTACAAGAGAACCAAAATCAGATCTTTGAGGCATTGCATACGAAGCGAGCCTGATATGTTAGGGTACTAGCTGTGCCTCAAGTACCAGTTAGGTTATAGTTATGTGGGTATTGCAAGGACTGAAAGGATTGGTTATTCTTTGCTCATCTCTGTCAAAGAATTGGACAAGAAAGCTGTTCTTATGGGGAAACATATGAGGCTTACTGATCTGAAGGGATCTTTTCTTGCAGTGGAAGGGTAATCGCGTTGTCACCTTCCTTTTGTCACATGATGGGGTTGCACCAATGAAGTCGGTGCTTTGTTATGGAAAGCAATAGAAAAAGAAAGTGGAGGTTCCTTGTCCCTATCTTATTCCTGATCTAGATATCAATCTTTGGCACTGTCATTCAATTAGTTCATTATGCATGTTGCTTAAGATTTTTCATAATTCTGACCATCCTTTACGTACAGATCTTCCTGGAAAGATCCATCCTGTTCGTAATACTAGGCATGCAGTAAATTCTAATATTCAGGCCTCCTCTATCATGAGGCTCGATACTACAGAGTATTCTAGAAGTTTTATTCCTGCTGTGATCAAGTTGTGAAGTAATCTTGTGAAGTAATCTTCCTAATCAGGTAATTGAATCAGTAGAACTTCAAAAGTTTAAAGTTGCAGCAAATGTTTTAACGTTGAACAGGCTGATATAAATCTTTTTATGGACATTTATGAATTATCTGTTTACTATTGTTAATGTTTTTCAAAATATTTTACTTCAATTTTTCATTACTTCTTATATCGTTTATTTATTTCCTTGTTTCCTTTCCTCACTGAGCTATTTTTTCCTGTTGGAGCCCTTACTTTTTACTTTACTTTGATGGCTGCTTTTCCGGTCCCATACAGCTGGGGAACCCCACTCTCTACAGGGACCTCCACTGTCGTTTTATTTTATTAGTTCAGAGCATTTAAACATTTCACATCACATATAGCTCATTTCCTGTTAAATCGTCGCTGTCAAATGACTCAGGGAATTAGAAAGTCTTCAGTTTCCTCTTGAAAGCCTTAAGGGGGCTGGCTGGGAAATGCCCATTTTTAATGACAGGACTTTGATATTCATACCACTTAATAAGGTGACTTAGGATATCTTCAAACTGCATAGAATTTTTGCGTAGGACCTTCGGTTTTGCGACGCCAGGGCGATTTATCCTGAAAATTAGTGTTTTTCAAATTCTATCTCCCCCCCCCTTGATAATCTACCCTATATAGACCTGATGTAGACTTCCAATATTATGAAGAGTTTTTTTCTAAAAGTAATTTTTCTGCCAGATATGAATTCTTTCATTATGGTGAACAAAAATAACCCTAAAAATCAAGGAAAAAATAAGAAAAAAAATATGAAACAAATTGGAAAAAGGGCTTCATTTCATTGTGTAGTGTATTTCTAAGTTATATACCAAATTTCCATGCTATATCTTTAAAACTCAGGGAGACTCTTGAATTTGAAGGTCAATAAGTATAGTTTTGAGATACGAGCGTTCAATGTTTTTCTTTGTATTTGTTAATGCAGAAACACAAACCCATCTGGTTGGAAAAACAATGTCGTTAATTTTGTAAGTGGTAGTTAAAAAGTTGAGAGGTGTAAACAAATTACGATTTCATCTTACTTCCTAAAATTATGAAGTCTCTTTGACAGTTCAAGCAAGGTTTTCAAGGAGAACAGTTGTATATATTTCGTAAGGATTCATTTTGGGCACACAGATGTAAGTTTTTTGACGAACTTATATGTATATATTTGTTTTATATGTCTTATTCATTTAAGCGTTAAAAGGCGTAAATTGGTTTATTTGTGATAGTTAACATTTGATTGTCCTATAAATATGATAAAATGTGATTTAAAGTGGCAATGAAAGTGTCTTGTTTAGAAAATTATATTGTATTAGCTTTGCAAGATGTATTAAGGTACATCATGTCACCGTTATGACTTATTGAATATTATGGGCTATTTAATAATGTACAGTATTTAAAGTTTGTAATAATTCCTTTCAGGAATGAACCTACTGCTACTGCTACTGTTACTACTACTACTACTGTTAACGGAATAAAGGTCAAAGTTGAGTTTCTGAGTTTGTGTCGCCCATAACAATAGTTCATTCATCTTTAACATGAGTACGGATCAGAAGGACAACATAGAAGACAATGGTGACGCCAAGGAGAAGTTACGCACCCTCAAGAACAACCAGACTGCTGCTCTCTCTGCCCTCTCAAAGAAACGGAATGAAGTCAGCAAGTGTATGGAGAAGCCTGATAATCTCCATTTAGTAAAGACAGGCATGGAGGAGTTTGAGGAAGGGTTAAAGAAGTACAAAGACTGCCACAGTGATTACTTGTCTCAACTACCTGTCAACGAGCACCAGTCAGAAATCAAAAGGTTTGAAGATAACGAATTGTCTGCCATAGGATTCAGATTACAGGTGCATAAATGGATAGCCACAACAGAAGCAAATTTGCAGGATTCTATGGACGGATCTTCACTGCGAAGCAGGTCACATAAATCCAGGAGGTCAGTTAAAAGCACGGCATCAAGTGTAAAGTCTTCTCTCATACAGGAGAAGGCAAAGTTAGCTGGTTTGCTTGCACAGAGGGCATTGCTTGAGAAACAAACAGAAATAGCCCAACAACAGGCAGAATTAAAAGCCAAGGAAGATTTGTTAAAGTTGGATGGTGAAATTGAAGCAGCAAGGGCGAGGGAGAAGGTGTTCCAGGAAGAAGTTATTCCATCGACAGACAAAGTTTTAAACCCTGAAACACCAGCATTTGTTCCCAGTCACAATGTGCATCAAAATAAACCCAATGTCACCGTGCCTTTTCTACCCATGGCACCTGCCCCAGAGTCATTCTACCAAAGTCAGCAACAGTTAGCAGCGGCTATGATGCTGCCTCATGCTGAAGTGACCAAGTTTTGTGGTGATCTTCTTGAATATGCATCATTCATGTTGGCATTTAATGACCGCATCGTGCCACACACCACATCAGACTCCAACAGGCTGTATTTCTTAAATCAGCATCTAGAAGGAAAGCCTAAGTCACTCATAGCTGGGTGCATGTTTATGAATGCATCTGAAGGATACATTGAAGCAAAAAGACTTCTGGACAAAGTGTATGGAGATCCATACAAGGTTTCCATGGCATACATAGACAAGCTAACCAAGTGGCCACAAGTGAGAGGTGATAACAGTGAATCTTTGCAGGAATATGCTTTGTATCTTGTGAAATGTAATCATACCATGCAGTCATTGTCAAACATGCAGGTTTTGAATGATTCGCCAAACCTTCAGAGGGTGATTTCAAAGCTGCCAGTGTATATTCAAAATAAGTGGTTGGATCATGTGATAAAGCTCAGGAAGCAAGGTGTTTGTGTGTGTTTCACCACATTAGTGGAATTTGTGCAGAATGCAGCAGAGGCAGCAATGGATCCTGTATTCAGCAGGGAAGCTTTGGGTAAAGTGTGTGTTTTTTCAAAGGCAAAGGCAAATCATGGCTCAAGTCAGACCAAGCAAAAATCGTTTGCAGTGACAGTGCAACCATCAAATTCTGTCAGCCAGTATACTAGGAAATGCCAACTCTGTAGTGGTCATCATGACCTTGAGGAGTGCCCTCAATTTCTGCACAGGAGTGTGGAAGAAAGACGAGAATTTGTTAAAGTCAACCGTCTTTGCTTCAGTTGTTTGGGCAATAACCTCACTTCAAAAAGGTGTCTCAATCGACGGCAGTGCAAGACATGTAATAAAAGGCATCCTACCACTCTGCACATTGAGAATTTTAGGATGCTTGACAGCAACAGTGCAATTGTGTCACAAGTTAGTGCACAGTCTGAAAGTACAGGTCAAGGTTGTGCTAAGGGTCAAGATGGTACTCAAGGTGAAGGTCGCACTCCAGGTCAAGGTAATACTCAGACTCTAAGTAATGTGAGGTCTTCTGCATGTACAATTTCTGATACAGTGTTGAAATCAATCTTGCCTGTGCAATTACGTGTAAAGGGTAGTGACAATGTAGTCCAAACTTATGCCTTTTATGATACGGGCAGTACAGGTTGTTTCATTAAAGATAGTATCAAGGATCAATTAAACTGTAAATGTATTGAAACAGCTATCAAGTTGCAAACAATGCATGGGACTGATACGGTTAAAACCTTTATTGTGAATGGTCTTGTTGTTGCTGATATACATGGTAATAATGATGTTGTATTACCAAAGGTATTCACACAAAAGGATATTCCTGTTAATCATGATCAAATTCCAAGGTATGAAGTGTTAAAGGATTGGCCTCATTTATCAAGTGTTATTGATAAGATTCCAGTGTATCAGCCAGAGTTTGACATAGGAATTTTGATAGGTAGTAACTGTCCAACAGCTTTACAACCTTTAGAGGTTGTACCCACTTCAGGTTATGGCCTCTTTGCAGTAAGATATTTGCATGGATGGACAGTTAATGGGCCTGTACATGTTAAGGTTAGTTCAAATGGGATTTCATGTCACAGGTTACTTGTATCTGATGTTCAACATGTTACTGACTGTATTACTGTTGAAAGTATTAGGAAGTACTTTGAGTTAGATTTTTCAGAAAGGGATCTTGGGTCAGTTCCTGATGAGCGTGGCTTATCTTTTGAGGACACAAGATTTGTGAAAAGGTGCCAGGATGACATTGAATTTAGAGATGGTCACTTTCAGCTACCCATGCCTTTCAGAGATCGCAATGTGAATCTTCCTAACAATAAGAAGCAGGCTGTTAGCAGAGCTAAGTGGCAAAGGAGGAAGATGAAGAATAGTGAAGATTACAGACAGCAGTACACAGCATTCATGGACAAGTTGTTTGAAAAAGGCTATGCTTACAAGATCCCAAATGATGAGGTCAATAAGATTCCTGTTTGGTATCTTCCTCATCACGCAGTTTTTCATCCCAAGAAAGGGAAGATTAGGGTTGTTTTTGACTGTAGTGCCAAGTTTGAAGGTGTGTCATTAAATGATGTTCTCCTAAAGGGTCCAAACCTCACCAATTCATTGACGGGAGTACTCATTAGATTCCGGCAGGAGGTTTATGCATTCATTGGAGATATTGAAGCTATGTTCTTTCAAATAAAGATTCCACCTGAGAATCAGGACTATGTTAGATTCTTGTGGTGGCCTAATGGTGACATCAATCGACCTCTTGAAGAATTCCGAATGGCTGTTCACATTTTCGGAGCAATCTCATCACCGAGTATTGCAAATACAGCATTGAAGGCCACAGCAGACAAAGCAGATGAGAAGTATGATTCAACTGTTGGCAACACCATAAGGCACAATTTCTATGTTGACGACTGTTTGAAGTCATGTGCTGATGTTCCTACAGCAGTGAAGTTGGTGAAGGATTTGGTATCTGCAACTGGTGAAGGAGGATTTAGGTTAACTAAATTTGTCAGCAATTCAAGTGATGTCCTTAAAGCTTTGCCTGCTGAAGATTGTTCGGTTGAAAGTGACAAGTTTAATCTTGACATGGAGAGTTTAATGACAAGAGCCTTAGGAATGTTATGGGACCTTAAAGAAGACTCATTCAAGTTCTCAATTGAGCTCTAGGATAATCCATTCACCAGAAGAGGATTGTTATCAACTATCTCATCATTATATGATCCCCTTGGGTTGCTCTCTCCAATCATCTTACCGGCCAAGAAACTGTTACAAGAATTGTGTCAAGTTGAGAGTTTGGACTGGGATGAGAGGATTCCAGATGAGCCAGCTGAAAGGTGGGAACATTGGATACAAGGTCTTCATTTACTGGAGCAGCTTTCAATACCAAGATGCTTCAAGTCAAGTGGGTTTGGTAATGTGACAGGTTCAAGTCTTGTATTATTCAGCGATGCAAGTACAGTTGGTTATGGTGTTGCAGCATACCTTGTTCTTCATGATGGAAACCAAGTTCAGTCAAATCTTGTCATGGGAAAATCAAGAGTATCTCCCAAAAGGGTGGTGACTATACCTAGGTTAGAACTTACAGCGGCAACTGTGTCTGTCAAGGTTGCTCAACACATCCTGAAGGAGTTGGAGTTTACTGTTGGCAAGGTAGTGTACTACACAGATTCAACAACAGTCCTTCACTATATTCATAGCAACACTAAAAGGTTCCCTGTTTTTGTAGCCAACAGAGTCCAAGTTATAAGGGACTACTCCCAGCCTGAGCAATGGAGATATGTAAACTCCAGTGATAACCCTGCTGATGTGGCATCAAGGGGTATTAGTGTACATCAGTTTTTGCAGTATGACGAATGGTTTCATGGCCCATCATTTATTGCATCTGATTATTTGCCTTCACAGGAGTATGTGTGTGCAGATTGTGTTGATGATAAGAGTGAACATGTGTCTGCGGTCACAATTTCTGAAGAACCTCATGGGTTTACAAGATTAATTGAATATTTCTCTTCATGGTCAAGGTTACAAAAGGCAGTTTCTGTATTTCAACAACTAAAGTCAATCCTTAGTGGTAAAAGGAAAGGTTGTGTAACCACTGATGCTGAAAGGGCAATAATAATGTATGTTCAACGGGAGGTATTTGGTGATGAAGTGAAGGCTTTATCAAGGGAATTGTCAGTTGGAGAGTAGTCCAATATATAAGCTTGATCCCTTTCTTGATTCTGAGGATGGATTATTGAAGGTTGGAGGTAGGATAAGAAGGTCTGACATTCCACAGTCTGCCAAACATCCCATACTGTTACCAAAGAAGCATCATGTGACTACATTGTTGATACGACATGAGCATGAATTATTAGCTCATTCAGGTAGAAACCATGTTCTCTCAAATCTAAGGCAGAAGTATTGGATCATCAATGCTAATTTAACTGTCAGGAATGTGTTATTTCATTGTGTTACTTGCAGGAAGTTGAAAGAACCAGCTTTGAGTCAAAAGATGGCTGATCTTCCAGCAGACAGATTGGAACCTTCACCACCATTCAGTAATGTTGGTATTGACCTCTTTGGACCCTATTACATCAAGGAAGGAAGAAAGGAGTTAAAGAGGTATGGTGTGATATTCACCTGCTTGGTTAGTAGGTCAATTCATATTGAAACTGCAAACACTTTACAATCTGACTCTTTCATAAATGCTTTGCGAAGATTTGTTTCTCGAAGAGGTCATCCTAAGGTTATCAGATGTGATAATGGAACCAACTTCCATGGGGCTGAGAGAGAACTTAAGGCAGCTCTTGATGAGATGGAGGAAAAGAAGATTGAGAAGTATTTGTCGCATCATCATATTGAGTAGAAATTCAATCCACCTGCAGCAAGTCACATGGGTGGTTGTTGGGAGCGCCAAATCAGAACAGTTAGAAAAGTGTTGTCTGCACTGGTGAAGGAATTTGGTGAAAGGCTAGATGATGAAAGTTTACGGACTCTGCTTTGTGAGGTTGAGAACATCGTCAATTCAAGACCGTTAACCACTGTAAGTGACAGCGTAGATAACCTTGAGCCACTAACTCCAAACCATTTGTTGATTCCAAAATCTTATGTGATCCCTCCCCCTGGCTTGTTTCGAAAGGATGATGTTTACATGAGGAGAAGGTGGAGATGCGTTCAATATCTGACCAACCTGTTTTGGTCAAGATTTAGAAAAGAGTATTTGAGCACTTTACAGACTAGACAAAAGTGGAATGAAGCAAGAAGAAATCTAATTGTTGGCGATGTGGTCTTGGTAAAGAGTGACATTGAGCCAAGGAATCACTGGCCAATGGGGCGAGTGATAGAAGTATACCCTGATGACAAAGGAACAATTCGCAGTGCCAAGATTAAGACACTTTCTTCGGTTATTGTCCGTCCTATTCAGAAGCTAGTGTTATTAGTTGAAGGCTAGGATTTTCATGTTAAATGTAACGTGATATTATGTTGTTCTTATGGCCTATCATTTGATATTATATATTATTTGAGTTATGAAGATGTTTAATTTTGTTTAGGTGAATAAGTGAATCGTGGAAGTGTTTTGAATTCAAAGAGTTTGCATTGTAACTTGAAGGTTATTTATTGTGTCTGCATGTGTAGGTGTATATTTTGATAAACAGGTTTAATCTGTTTATGAGGCTGAGTATGTTAATGCAGAAACACAAACCCATCTGGTTGGAAAAACAATGTCGTTAATTTTGTAAGTGGTAGTTAAAAAGTTGAGAGGTGTAAACAAATTACAATTTCATCTTACTTCCTAAAATTATGAAGTCTCTGACAGTTCAAGCAAGGTTTTCAAGGAGAACAGTTGTATATATTTTGTAAGGATTCATTTTGGGCACACAGATGTAAGTTTTTTGACGAACTTATATGTATATATTTGTTTTATATGTCTTATTCATTTAAGCGTTAAAAGGCGTAAATTGGTTTATTTGTGATAGTTAACATTTGATTGTCCTATAAATATGATAAAATGTGATTTAAAGTGGCAATAAAAGTGTCTTGTTTAGAAAATTATATTGTATTAGCTTTGCAAGATGTATTAAGGTACATCATGTCACCGTTATGACTTATTGAATATTGTGGGCTATTTAATAATGTACAGTATTTAAAGTTTGTAATAATTCCTTTCAGGAATGAACCTACTGCTACTGCTACTGTTACTACTACTACTACTGTTAACGGAATAAAGGTCAAAGTTGAGTTTCTGAGTTTGTGTCGCCCATAACAGTATTTTTACAAAGACAATATTAATAAATCATGATTATCATGTATTTCATGTTCTTTTTTTGGGGGGTATTAATAGAAGAAAACAAAGCTATTTATCGTAATCATAAATGAAGATCCTTCAGCTCAATATCTTGCTTCTTTTTTTCCTGTGAAGCAAAGTGGCCACTCCTCTATCCACAAAACACACACACTCACTCTGTCGCATATTTTAAACAGTAAAGATTTGCTTTACATAAATTTGTTTTGTATAGTACACTGTATATAAAAACCTCTCTCTCTCTCTCTCTCTCTCTCTCTCTCTTACCCCATCTGAACTTTTAAGATAGAGTTTTCGTCTTCCTTATATTAGCAAGATGTTGATATTGTCTTTTCCTCTTTGAAATGATAAAATTCTTGCTGAAAACGAGAAAAACAAACGTAAAAATGAGTGAATGTCAGAGGACGTTCAAAGTATTTCTTTGCATTTTTTTTACAAAGACAATATTAATAAATCCTGATTATTATGAATTTTATGTTCTTTTTTGGATATCGATAAATGAAAAAGTTATTTATCATAATTTACCCCTAAACCAAGATTCTTTTGCTCAATATCTTTCTTCTGTTGCTTGTGTCAGGCTAGGCTGTTGCTTCTCCATCCACAAAACTCTCTCTCTCTTTGCACTACCAATATTACCCTCTTCTGAACTCTTAATAGAGCAAACTTTCTTCTTCCTTATGTTAGCAGGATATTGAAATTATCTTTTCCTCTGAAAAGATAAAATTCATGCTGGAAACGAAAAAACAAAACCTAAAACTGGGTGAATGTCAGAGGTCAAACTCAGCCATGTACTCTCTATGAGGTTTAGGGTAGGATTGAAGTGCAAAGGGTGTAATTTACCGTGTAATATATCGTTTGTGACGTGTGCAAGTTATACATATGCCATTGTTCACAATTTCTTTTACATTAAAATGTAATAATTATCAAAATTTACAATAACAGAAGAAATACTGTAGGGAACAATGTTTATGGTTTAATGAGCTAATTTTACAAATCACCCAGTAACTATGAAAGTAAAAGGAATTTTAACAAAATATTTCATATACGCATTCTGCATTGCCATACGAAGCTCAATGAATTTTTTCATGACTTTGTGCTTTTCTTCCTATACCCCTCTATATTGTCATTCCGGCCGGACCCCTTAATGTCTTCAATCATTCAGATGTCTCATAGGACCTTATTGTATAGTCTCGGAGCAGCATATTTAAAGGCTCTGGAGCCTACAGTAGACATATATCTAGGTTCCAATAGTTTGAAACCATCTATAACTATTCTCGTGTCAACAAGGTTTGTTGGACGACCGATTCTGATAACTTGCTGGGTTATTGTTCATATTTTAAATTCAATTCTCGCTTTAATCAGCAGCCAGTGGAAATCAATTAGTATAGGGGTGATCCTTTCTCTAGGTGGGACACCTTTTATCAGTCTTGCTCCTCTGTTTATCATGTTTTGTAATTTCTCAAGTTGTACTTTTGGTAAATTATAATAGATGGAGTTACAGTAGTCAATCCTAGTAATAACACAGTTTATCACAAGTTTCTTCACAGAATTTTCACGCATGTATTTTTTTATAAAAGCAATATTTCTTAGATGATAACCAGCCTTTTTACTACATTATTTATTTGAGCATTGAGAGACAAGTTACAGTCAAGAAATACACCTAGATTACTAACTTTACTAGATATTGGCACTGAGTCATTATTTATGCTCATTTGAATATCACCAAAGCTTCTCACAATGTTTCTCTCACCCACCACCATGAACGCAGTTTTGTTCTCATTTAATTTTAGTTGTTTAATTGTCATCCATTCTCTAACACTATCAAGGATGTGGTTTAGTTTCAGTAGTGTCATCTATATGATTTATGGAAAAATAAAATTGTGTCATCCACAAATAGTTTGAACTGCACACCATGCATTTGTAGTATTTGCGATACAACGATAGTATAGATGCAGAATAAAAATGGGCTAAGTACACTCCTCTTGGGTACCCCTCTGTTTAAAGGTTCATATGATAAATAAGCGTTTCCAATTTACACAGTAATTTCCACCAACCAAGTAGTCTTTCAAGAATTTACAGCTTGATCTTTAGTGCCGATGCACCGTAGATCATTTAATAGCAGTTCATACACAACTGCATCAAAAGCCACACTGAGATCGAGTAACATTAAAATACCACATTATTTTCATCCATCATTTTCAGCATATCATTTACAACAGAGCAGATGGCTGTCCCCGTAGAGTATAGTTTTCTTTAAGCAGATTGGTTGTCAGGCAAAGCTTCTATTACTTCTAAGTGACTGACTAGTTGTTCATGAATTATGTATTCAAGCACTTTTGAAACAAATGATAGAATCAAAATAGGTCCAAATGAGCTTAATTCCTAGTAGTCCAGGGCACTTTACAGAACTAGTGTGACTATAGCCCTTTTCTCAGATTTTGTAAATTTACATTCTTCAATGCTTGCATTTGCTAATCTCATAATTATTTTGGCTAGATTAGAAAAGTTTCTCACTCAAATTACTTTAGATATTGACATAGGATCGACTGCGCAGTTTGTTTTCTTTGCTTTCTTGATAATCCTGGTAATGTCATCTTGTGTTATGTTGTTAAAACGGACTTTGAGCAAAGCGAAAAATCTATTTTTGGGTGAGATAGCCATGTCGTCCTTATGGAAGGTTCCTTTAGGTAGCTTTCTAAGTGATATTTGCTACAGTGATACTCCAAGAGAATTAACCATAGGTCTCCCGAATTCTAACTCCTGGCGCAAGTATCCTTAATATAGCTTTAAGGATATCGCATAATATCAGGGGACGTATTTTTAGATACGACACATAGCAATCTTCACCCCAAATAGATTTAAACTCTTTGAGAGGGAAGAGTGGCGAACGAAAGGGGAGCCGTTATCAAGGTATCCGGTGGACCTCCTCTCCGTACTACTACGGGCCATCATTCCTAACTTGCATTTAAGCTGGAATAGCCGCAGATAAGAGTAGTTTCGGGTAGGGTCATTTAAGAAAGAAGGGTGGGTCCATCAGGACGACATGGCTATCTCACCCAAAAATAGATTTTTCGCTTTGCTCAAAATCCGTTTTTTGAGCTCAGCCATGACGTCCTGATGGAAGCTTACCAGAGAATCAACTTGAAAGTACTATATCTGTGGGTTTGTATAAGTGCCTTTACTTTGAATGAGTTCCTTATATGGTCTACTTGACCTGTATATATGACATTACCGTTATTTGTTATATCCACCAAACTTGGAACTAGTTTAGGGCTTCCTGCCCCCTGCAGGGAAAGTGTCAACTTCGACTATAAGGATTCAAAGTTTGTATATACGTAAGAAAGAAAGGGAAACTTTGTAGAGATTACCTTTTCGTGCCTTGGACATCAGTGTGTTAGACATTCTTTTTAAAGTAATAGAATAAAACTCCGGGCTCTTCTATTTCATTTACGGAGGGTTAAAAGAAGACGCAGATACATTTTTTCTATCTATTTTCATAAGAAAAATAAATTATAAATGTATACATCATGAAGTAGAAGTCTAACCTTGCATAGATAAACATCATGGTTTTATATATTTCTGACCTGTAAGGGAAAAATATACATATATGAATTCATTATATAATGCCACTCAGATGAATGTGAAGCTAAACATGTCTAGTTTCACTCAGATGTTGGATATGCATCAACACTGTGTTCAAATGTTCACACGGCACTGGTGTTATTGGTTAGATTCTGCACCTGTATAGAACAGTCTATTAATCACCGTAGTGATTTTCACTTGAAGGTATTAATACCTATTCACCCGATGCACTGTTGAGTCCCAAAACAGTCCACTGTTCATCGCAGCACTAAATGACAGGTTTTATGACACTACCTGCCGCCACCACAAAGTGTTTTATCTTGTGCACTTGCTTCGCATAAAGTTTATAGAAGACTCTGGATGATTTCCACCCCGTATATGAGCGGAGCCTCTCAAAGTCCATGTGTTGAAAGAAATTCAACACAGAAGCAACTTTCCTTGGATCGTGACCTACGGGTGAGCTGTCAGGATCCGCTCTGCGAATAAAGTAGGTGAGAATCGCTCTCAGTTGTCTTAGGGATAAGTTTGATCCTGAGGTTTTGCCTTGGAAGAGCTGTCCTTCCTTGAAGTCTGAAGTTCTTCGAAGATAGACCTTGAGACACACTACTGGGCATAGAGAGACATCTTCCAAGGACCCCACCTTTTGGTGGGCAGCTCGTTCTTGGCGAGAAAGGCAGGATCAGGGAGGAGATTCAGTTCTCCTGTGTCTAGGAACTGAATATGGCCTTCGTTTTTGGATAGGGCCACTATTTCACTAACTCTAGCCCCTGAGGCTATTGCAAACAGAAAGATAACTTTCTGTGTTAGATCCTTTAGGGTGCAATCCTCATTGTTCAGATTCAAAGCATAGTGCAAGACTTTATCCAACCACCATGTGATGGGCTTTGGAGGGGTTGCCGTCTTGAGTCTAGCGCATGCTTTTGGTATCTTATTGAAGATTTCACTTGTGACGTCCACCTGAAAGACGTACAGAAGAGGTTTAGTCAAAGCCGACTTACACGTAGTTTTCGTGGTGGAAGCCAGGCCTTGTTCGTGTAGGTGGATGAAGAAAGAAATACAGAAATCTATTGATATTTCTGTTGGTTTCCTTGCTTTCACAAAGGAAACCCACTTCTTCCAAGAAGATTCATATTGTCTCCTAGTTGAACTTGACTTGTACTCTTCGATGAAGTCGATTTTGTCCTTTGAGATCCCAAACCTTTTCTTCGCTGCTAGGGCGAGAAAATCATGAGATGTAGGTTGTTGGTTCTCAAGAATGAATGAATGATTTAAAGTTTTCAGGCATCCTGACATCTAAGGTCATTGACACCGGTAACATTTATGTATACAAAAGTAAAAAATTAAATAAAATTAAAAATTAAAGAGTATTCAATTAAAATCATAAAAATTGAATGTCATAAAAGTTGAATATTTTTCAGAAGACCTGCTTCTGAAAGAAATCTAAAAATGCCACTTGCATGGTAGGACACATCATTTCCAAGAATCTTGGCAAGGATGAACCTGCCACCCTCACCTCGAGCCTCAAACAAATATCTATTCCGCAAGATGTTATAATTGGGGCATTCAGTCAACAAATGCCTTACTGTTAGAGGTACTAAACAGTTGTCACAATACGGTAATGAAGCGTAAACAGTCAACTTCTGAACCAGTTGGGATAAAACTGGGTTCTGCAGAGGAACCAGCTTCAGTTTCAATTCTAGAACTAGAGGGAACCAATTGCTTCTGGGCCATTTGGGGGCCACTACTGCAGCTGTTCCTCTGAAGGATCTTAGCTTGTTGAGGACTTTTAGCAGGAGATTGGTTGGTGGAAACAGGTAAATCCGGTTCCATCTTTTCCAGTCGAGACCCATGGCGTCTATCGCTTCTGCTTGAGGATCCACGTAAGGGACTACATAACGAGGTAGTTTCTTGTTATCGCTCGTTGCGAAGAGGTCGATCTGCAGTTCCGGGACTTTTTCCGAGATGAAGGAGAATGAGTCTGCATCTAGGGACCATTCTGTCTCTATCGGTTTTCGCCTGGATAGAGCGTCCGCCGTCACATTGCGGAACCCTTGACGGTGAACTGCTGATAAATGCCATCTTCTCTTCCTTGCCAGGTAGAAGATGGCTAACATCACGTGATTGATTTGAGGTGATGCCGAGCCTTGTCGATTTATGCATTTTACTATCACTTTGTTGTCCAGGATCAGTCTGATGTGGACTGCTCTGCGAGGATATAGTTTCTTCAACGTTAGGATGACTGCCATAGCCTCCAAGATGTTGATGTGAAAGGTTTTGAACTGGTGCAACCAAATCCCATGCACTTTCCTTTCTTGCGAATGGGCTCCCCATCCTTCCAGGGAGGCCTCCATGTGTATCACCACTAATGGTTGTGGTGGTGGCAGGGGAATTGTCCATGCTAGGCCCTTGGCTGTTGACCACAGCCTTAATAGCTTGCGCAATCGGGTCGGGGTCAACCTTCGTTGATCTCTTGGAGCGTTTGATGCGTATCTTCTCCAGACTCCTGATGCATCCTTTAGCTGTGCTTTTAGCACCGGGTCTGTCACTGCTGCAAACTGGAGAGAGCCCAATACTCTTTCCTGTTGGCATCTTGAAATCCTCTTGTGTTGGATTAGCCTCTAGACAGCTCCCGCTATCTCTCTCCTCTTCTTTAATGAAATGGAGAGGTGGTGTGACTGTAAGTTCCAATGGATTCCTAACCATTGAAACTTATAAGCTGGAGAAAGGCGAGACTTCTTGCGATTGACCTTGAAGCCCAGGTGCTCCAGGAACTGGATCACCTTTCTGGCCGCTTGCAGACAATTAGTCTTGTATGCTGCCCACACCAGCCAATCGTCCAGGTATGCTACTACTTGAACTCCCTCGGAGCGTAGTTGCTGGACGGTTGTATCCGCTAGCTTTGTGAATATCGTTGGGGCTTTGTAAATATTGTTGGGGCTATGTTTAGCTCAAAGGGCATGGCTGTGAAGACAAATTTTGTCTTCTATAGTCTGAATCCTAGGTAGGAGGAGAAGGGGCGACTGACTGGTAGGTGCCAGTAAGCATCTGCCAGGTCTACTGAGACTGTGTTCGCCCCTTTTGGTAGAAGGGTCCTTATGTGTTGCAAGATAAGCATCCAGAACTTGTTGTTCTCCATGAACTTGTTGAGTGGAGAGTTTATCCGAGATTTTCTTGGGAACACAGAACCGCCTTTCCTGGAATTTGATGGACTTTGCTTTTCTTATTACCTTCTTGTTCAAGAGTTCTAAGGTATACCCTTCCAAGAAGGGGGTGGAGTGTTGGAAGAATTCTGGAAAAGGGGGTGGAATTTTGTTCCATTTCCAACTGAGTTCACTCGTGATTAGGCTGTGGGCCCAGGTATCGAAGGTCCAACGATCCCGAAAGTGGAAAAGTCTGCCTCCTACCTGGAACCTCTCATTGCTTAGAGGTTCCTGAGGACTTATTTCCGTGACCGCATCCTCCTCTACCCCTAGAGAGGTTTCCGGAGGATCCTCTTTTTGGGCCTTTACCTTCGTAGGGCCGAAAGGTGGTCGTATGCCTCTCAAAACCTGGGTTGAAGACAGGTGACTGGGCCACCAGCTGCTGAGGGGCCATCAGGAAGGTGGTTTGCGGCTGGGCTACCATTTGAGGCACCGTGGCCATGGTCACGGCCGAAAGTTGTGCAGGTCTACGTGGTCTCTTTGCCTTTCTGTTCTTAGGCTGGGGACCACTGTCTGAGGAAGATTTCCTTTTAGAAGACATGTCCCACTTTTGGAGAAGGTTTTAATTCTCCGTGGCGGCTTTGGCAATGACTTCTTGGACCACATCTTGTTGGAAAAGGTCTTTGCCCCAGATGCATGGTGAGATTAGCTTTCTGAATTTGTGTTTCACTGTTGTTGCGGCAAACACATGCTCTCTACAGGTCCTCCTTGACCTGAAAAAGGCATATGAGTCCTTCACAAGGGTACCCATGTGGGACTTGGCTAAGATCATGTAAATAAATGGGGCATTAGTTAGGCCTGCACACATTTCCAAGCAGTTTTGATGAGACAAGGAGGCAGCAAGTCTTTCTTTCGTCTCCTGTTCCCATCTCAAAAGATGATCTGGCAACTTTGGAAGGTTCTCATTGAACTACTGGCCTGCTATCTCCGGATCCAACTTCGAGACAGAGAAGGTTAGATGTACCTCTTTCCACTTCTCCTCACAGGTGGGAATAGCTAGAGATAATGGTTTGCATTCCTCCAGAATTGGAATGGGCTTGCCCTCTTCAACTGCTTTCATGACACAGTCGAGGGCTTTCACCGAAAAGGGGAAAGCTCTAGAGGAAGGAACAATGAAGGTTGGGTGCTTCTTGCTCAATGCTGAGACTTTGGAGTTGGTATATCCAGCTCCTTTCAGGGTCTTGGTAAGGATAGCTTGTGCCTTGTCATGTTCAAAGACAATGACTTCATTCGGTACCGTCTCCTCGCGGGATGCAGGTTCATCTCGCAGTCTCACGTAGCAATCTGGGAATGCTGAAAAGCTAGGTCAGAATTCGAGATCTTCAAGGGGTTTGGTCCCCAACTTCTCGGAGATATAAAGCTTCCCATTCATCATGGGCATGTGCTCTGTATACCTCCAGGGGTTGGTTTCAGAGCAATGAGGGAGGTCAGATACTTTGGGGGGCTTAGCAGAGCCCCTGGAAGTGACAGGCCGTTTCCCTTCTTGTACCTCTCTTCGTCTGCTTGAGATCTTGCTTCGTCTCTTCTTGTTCCTTCCGGAACACTGCCAATATCTGCTGGATCAACGCTAGGAGCGCCTCGCTCCTCTCAACCTGTGTAGTCGGTTGGAGAGTTTGGGCTGAAGAGGTTGACAGCACAGGTTGATATGCCGTCACGGTGAACTGGGGGTCCTCAGTCACCGTCGAAACGGATCCTTCTTCCTCAGTTGGTGGTTGAACCACGTCTTCTTCAGGGCCTTCTTGCAGTAGGTCCTGTTCAGTGTCGGTGGACACCTCCGACATCCGTTCTTGGTGGATGTCCATGCCTTCAAGTGCCTTATTATGTCCGCATCCATTTTCAGTTGAATGAAGGGAGGCTGGACCTGTTCCTGGGGCAATATTGCACTAAACTGAGCCTTAGGGAACAGAGGGCACGTAAGAGATTCGTTACGTAGGTAAGCTCCCGGAGAGTTCTTCTGGAACCCTCT
>NC_090733.1:69390340-69459545 GCF_036898095.1 Palaemon carinicauda
CAGACAAAGGAATGATGGCCCGTAGTAGTACGGAGAGGAGGTCCACCGGATACCTTGATAACGGTTCCCCTTTCGTTCGCAACTCTTCCCCTTCAAAGAGTTAAATCTATTCGGGGTGAAGATTGCTATGTGTCGTATCTAAAAATACGTCCCCTGATATTATGCGATACCCTTAAAGCAATATTAAGGATACTCGCGCCAGGAGTTAAAATTCTGGAGACCTATGGTTAATTCTCTGGGAGTATCACTGTAGCAAATATCCATTAGAAAGCTACCTAAAGGAACCTTTCATCAGGACGACATGGCCGAGCCCAAAAATCTCATTAATTTTATGTGTCAGGTGTATCATCAATCTGATGTTGAATATTTACAAATGATCTAGTTATATCTTCAATTTTGTTTTTAAAGAATACTGGAAAATTATTTGCTAGTTCCTGGTCACTGTATCCATCAGATAGCTTCTTCTCGTTTACATTTCCCATTATACCATTTAGGGGACGATATAACTTATTTATGTCAGTTGCTGCTTCGCGGATCTTTCTCTTATGGTATCCACTTTTTTTCCTTATCAGCAGGTAGTTGTATTGACACAGCAGTTTTGTATTCTACCCAAGTACTTTCAGTTTTTAACCGATTCCACTTTCTTTCTGTGTCTTTTTTTCCTTCTTTTTCACTATAGTCTCTCCAGCAAACCAAGGCGATTGGTCTTTAACATTTATAGTCTTTTCCATCAGTGGGCACATGGTATCATATTCACTTTTACTCACTTTATTATAAGTGATCCTAAGACAGTTAATGCACATAGCTCCCAACAAACGTTGGTTATCATGAACGCAGGGAATGTTGAAAGCATCATTAATTTTCTTTGTAACTTCTTCAATAAATATGGTAGGAGAAAAATTTGATTTATCTAAAGTTTATTTTCTTTACTACAGCATGTTTCTGTAAAGGTAGACTAAACATAATAAGTTTGTGCACTGGGAAGATAGTACATTTCTCCTCAACATTTATAGCAAATACAATGTTATTCATTGCATCCCTCAAAACTAGGTCCAACATATGCCCAGTTATAGTAGTTGTACAGTTGACATTATTCACTAATTGATGTGATTCTAATAACTCACTAAATGTCCAGGCGTCAGGATTTCATGCATCATCCATCTAATTGAAGTCTCCAAAAAAAAAACTAACTAATTTTTCTCCATGATAATCATCTCAAAGAATGCACTCAATTCTTCAAAGAAGATACTAGAGTTTGTTCTTGGTTGTTTGTAGACTGTTATAATGGATATTTTTCAGTTTTTTATGTAAAGTTTATTTCTATATATTCAAAGCTTGTTACACTAGTTCTTTTGAACATTTTGAGATTTGAGTAACCTTTATGAATAAAGTGTCCGACACCCTTACCAGACCTACCCTTTCTCGGTATGTGAAAGAATGTGTGTGGGGGGGGGGGTGTCATTTCAGTGATCTTAGCCTTGTCCCAGTTATTTAACCCTGTTTCAGATAATGCTAGTATGTCCAAATATTTCCTTTTTATCAATTCTCAAATTTGAATATTTTTATTACCTACAGATTGTATACAGTGAACCCTCGCTACTTCGCGGTTCGACAATCGCGGATTCACCACTTCGCGGGGTTTTTCCATAACCCATATATATATACATATCGCGGATTTTCCGGAAAATTCGAAAATACCGCGAAATCTGAAGACCCCCAAATATGATATTTTGTTACCTGTAATTCCATTAATACTGTAATTAGTAATATCTGCTCTTACTGATTGTTCATTGCATTACATATGATATATAATTCAGCACAGAAAGAAATAAAACACGAAAAGAGAACGTGATCATACGATAATTCAGTACGTAGTAAAATTAAATCGAACATGAAACGCAAATCAGATGCAGTCATACCATATTAGAATGGTGTGTACTGTAATGGATGTGCTTCTTTTCCATGAATCTTTTGTATGTATACGTACGTAGTACAGTACTGCATCCAATAATATTCTTTGTTGCAAAAATCACATTTCGAATAAGCGTACGAGAGAGAGAGAGAGAGAGAGAGAGAGAGAGAGAGAGAGAGAGAGAGAGAGAGAGAGAGAGAGAGAGAAAGAGAGAGAGAGGCGTAAAATAGCGTACGTAAATTTTTATTATTATTGTTATTATTATTATTATTGTTATTATTGTTATTATTATTATTATTGTTGTTGTTGTTAATAAAGTTATTATTGTTATTATTATTATCATTATTATTATTATTATTACTGTACAGTATTATTATCATTATTTATTATTATTACGGTATTGTACTTAATCTACGTACGTTCAGTATGCGCGGGGCATCTTCTATGAGTAACCAACGCATCATAGTACTGTAAGACGGGTTGTGATTGGTTCAAGCGCTGATAGATGACGAATCAGAACTCAAGTTTTGTTATCTAGCCTGTGATTGGTGTTTTGCCCGCATCTTCTACCCGCAGCATCAAAGTTCTCGCGGGGCTGGATCGTTCACTTTCTCTTACCGCGTATCGCTGAGTAGACGTTCTTAAGTTTGTGAAGTTTAATCTGTGCTGTGTGCGACCTTTTTAAGTTGAACTTTTTGTTACAGTACTGTACGTAAATCCTACTGTAATGGCTCCCAAGCGTTCTGCTTCTCTTAAGGCTGGTAGTGAGCCTAAACGCCACCGAAGGATGATGACGATAGCTGAGAAGGTTACGCTTCTCGACATGTTAAAAGATGGTAGAAGTTACGCGGCCGCCGGCCGCCATTTTGGCATCAACGAATCCACCGTTCACTATATCAAAAAGGACGAGGCGAACATTAGAAAGACGGCTGCAATCACCTTTAGCAGATCAGCGAAGCGAGTCGTTACAACGCGTAATAAAACGATCGTACGCATGGAAGGTGCTTTAGCTGTGTGGATTGCCGACTGCCGGAAGAAGAACATAGCGTTGGATACGAACACCATCCAAACAAAGGCTTTGAGTTTATATGAGAATTTTGCTGCAAAGGAACCTAAAGACGACGACGGCAACCATGCTGAAGATGATGATGATGCAGATGATCCTCAACCAGGGACATCCACTGATTCCCAGCCTCAGAAACATTTTTCCGCAAGCAAAGGATGGTTCGCGAAGTTTCAGAAACGCTTCGCCCTGAAAAGCGTTTCCCTGCATGGGGAGTCTGCTTCCGCTGACACTGCCGCTGCTGAAACTTACGTGAACCAGACGTTCAAGAATATTATCGCCGAAGGTGGATACAAACCGGAACAAGTCTTTAATATGGATGAGACTGGCTTGTTTTGGAAGAGAATGCCGTCGCGAACTTTCCTGTTCAAAGAGGAAGCCAAAGCCTCTGGCTTTAAGGCATTCAAGGATCGCGTTACCCTCGTGATGTGTGGCAATGCTGCTGGATTTTTGTTAAAGCCGGGGCTTATTTATAAGTCGAAAAATCCTCGCGCTTTGAAAAATAAAAATAAGAATCTCCTTCCCGTGTACTGGATGCATAATCAAAAAGCATGGATTACGAAGATGCTGACCTCCAACTGGTTCCACCAGTGTTTTATCCCGCAAGTCAGCAAATATCTCGTAGAGAAGGGCTTGCCATTCAAGATCCTTCTCCTTATGGATAACGCTGGTGGACACGCAACTGACCTGTCGCATGAGGGCATTCAGGTTGAGTTCCTGCCACCCAACACCACATCATTAATTCAACCGATGGACCAGGGGGTTATCAGGGCGTTCAAGGCCCTCTACACGAAGAATACCTTGGCGGACCTCGTTGCGTGTGTGGATGCTGCCCAAGATGACGAGGATGAAGATTTCAACTTGAAGGCGTACTGGCGGCAGTACACCATAGCCACGTGCCTGCAGAATATTCAGAAGGCACTTCAAGAGATGAAACCTGCAACCGTGAATGCGAGCTGGAAGAAGTTGTGGCCCGATATTGTTTACGACGACAAGGGATTTACTCCGTCGGAAATCCAACACTCTGCAATACGGAAATCTGTGCAGTTGGCTGCCATAATTGGAGGTGACGGGTTTGGCGACATGACGACTGAAGACGTCGACGAGTTGTTGGACTGCCATTCCCAGCCCCTAACTGACGCAGACCTCGAAGACCTGACGAAATCGGCAAGTGACGAAGAGAGTGATACCCAGGAAGAGACCCAAGAAAATGTCGAAGAAACGGGCTTAACATTAGAACGGCTTGCCAAGTTCTGCAACCATATCAAGGAGGCGAAAGAAATGTTACAAGAGTGGGACGAGGATATGGTTCGCTCGATGCAATTCTCCAACAAGGTCGATGACATCATGACTCCCTACAGGATGCTCTTGGATCGAAAAAAGAAGCAGCGGCAACAACTTCCGATCACAATGTTCTTCCAGCCTCGCAAAAAAGAGCCAGTTCCTCCTGCTAGTACGCCTTCGGAAGAAATTGAAGAAGTTTCCCAGGAAGAAGTTGAAGAGGTGTCCCAGGAAAAGACACCACCGTCTGAAGACACGTAAAATACTATCATTGACTGCACAGTAGAACACATCATCAGCTTCATCATCATCATTTCTACTGTGCAGCAAATTCATCGCCATCACCATTCAAGTTTTTCTTCAACTTCTTTCGTGGTGAGTATAGTAACAATCTTTATTTTTTACTTTAATATTCTTACTGCCTGTTTTATAGTTTAGTAATGTACGTACTGTATGCATTAAGTTAAAGGGAAGGTTTTAAAAGTCTACATGTTGTAACCTATCATATTTTTTTTGTTTAAAATTTACATTTACGTACATAAAACAATCTCTCTCTCTCTCTCTCTCTCTCTCTCTCTCTCTCTCTCTCTCTCTCGTAAATTGTTTTCCTGCTTTGCTACGTACAATACTGTATAATTTATATTTGTAAGGTAACATATTTTGTAAATGCTTTTACTGTAAATACTGTATGTACTGTATCATTATTTATCACTATCATCATGCGCGTTAAATGCCTTGTTTGTTCTGAGCGTGGTTGTTTACTGAGCGTACATGCCGTCGTTTCAGGCGGCGTCATAAAGAAAAAGATTTCATTTGGAAGTCCTAAGAAAAATACGTAAACTAAAACATTGGTAATAAAAAAATCAACATACAGTACTGTATAATCAATATAATCGATGCAAAAACTAACCTATACATATATGTGTACACTAAATGAGTTTGTTTCTTCATTATGATCAGAGATGAACGTAAACAAAACATTGGTTGCCATTTTTTATCGTGCTTTTTAGGTGTTTAGGAAACGCATGATATAAAATCGCCTTTAATATTTGTGCCTGTTTTAGTTTAGGGTGCTGTAGTACATGCATTAAGTGTTCTGTACATTAAAGGGTGGTTTGTTAACAGTACTACGTACAAGGGAAGGTTTTTAAAGTCCGAATATACATGTTAAATAAATAGGTAAATATGATGTCACTACTTCGCGGATTTTCACCTATCGCCCCCGCGTCTGGAACCTATCTACCGCGATAAACGAGGGTTCACTGTATTTCATAGCCACAGTTTATGGCTTCTTTAGTAACCATGATCAGTATTTTCTGCAAGTCTTTTCAATTCCTAGTCATAAGCTTTGCAGTCTAGAATTTACTATGTGGTCACTTGGTTTGTTTAACTTTGTGCATTTAATACACTTGACATTTGCGAATTACACTCCTTGGTGGAATGTTTTCTTAACATTTCAAGCAGACTTTATCATCGTTCTTAGACTTGTAATCTTTTTCAAGATGTCCATACCTATTACGGTGGTAGCAGGTGATCATGTGGTACCTATCACGTAGGTTATAAGTACCCCATTGTAACAAAACTTGTCCCCATTATCACGAATAGCCCTACGAATTTCAGCACATAACGTGTAGTCCCACCTAAAGCATTTTTCTTCAGGACTACACATATCTTCTCTTCTATATTTTGGATTTGGACCAGGCAATAATTTTTTTGAACTAAGGCATTTACTACATCTTCATCATCGTATACATTGCATATTATTATTTTTTGTTTTAGTTTTCCAATTTTTCTCGTTTCAGTGTCAGCAACCAATGTCTGAATTTTGTTTGCAGCCTCTTCTCTGATCATTTTCTTAGCAAAGCTTACAACAGCATTTCAATTCAAAGTTGACTTACTGTTGAGTATAGGAATATCTTCAAGTGCCTGTTCGACCTCGTGTTTTCTTTCAGTAATTTTAGTTGTAGTATTTGTTGATTTAATTACCAACAGATTTTTTTTCCCCTAACTCTGTCAACTTATATCGTTTTCTCCAGTTTTGGGTCCATCAATGATTGAGGTGTTGCCTTAATTGAATCCGTATTCATAGCAAGATTATCAACTTTCTCAGTGAGGTGAGTAGTCTGGGTGGACTTTACTGTGTGTGCACTAAGGTCGCAACTTTGTTTTCCAATTCAGCGATTCTTGCGTCTTGTTTGCTCAGGGCCTCTTCTCTTATACTCACATCTTCCTTCAATTTTGATATACTGTACAGTATATAACTTGGCTTGTCTGGCTTCAATTACGCAGTATGGGCATAACCAATCTAGGTTCCTTAGTTAATCATCAGTGATGACTGTCTTTATATAGACACATTTCTTATGATAGAATCTTCTGCACTCACATCCAATCCATTTTTCCTGGTCTCCCTACGTGGTTTCACATATGAGGCAGACCGAGTTAGGGGCAGGCATGGTGAACTGTTTCTTCTCACTTTGGTTTCTCCATAAGATTAACTAATATCTTTTCAATGATATTCTAAGCTATAAACCCTTGGGCTTATAGCATCTTGCTCTTCCAGCTAGGGTTGTAGCTTTGGATAATAATAATAATAATAATAATAATAATAATAATAATAATAATAATTATAATAATTATAATAATAAAGAGTACAATAGGAAAATGGGTGGCATTGACAAGAGTGATATGCTGACCCACTTCAACACCTATGCTGGCCAAACAGTGGTACATCAAACTCTTTGGGCACTTCCTGGACTTATGCATTTGTGATGCCTGGCGGCTGTAGAAGAGATACGACAAGACCATGAAGGAGAAGCCAATGCCTCTCAAGACCTTCCGGTTTGTCATTTTGTGTGAATGCAAGGAGTCAGAAGACCATGTCACCAATAGCAATGAACCTCTTTGAAAGGGGAGGCCCTGCTCATGCCAAAGAAGGAACAGAAGGATTGGCACGTGTCAGGTTTTATTTCCAACAGGTAGACTTGCAAGCTGTGTTCAAGGAAGGAAGAGATCCCCTGTAAGTGATGGATGTGCAATGTCTGCCAAGTGGCTCTCTTCTTATCAGACACCAGGAATTGCTTCATCCCTTTCCTATTCTTTCCAGATAGTAGGCCCAATTCTTGTAATAGTCCCCCACCTTTATAACCCAGATAGAGCCAGTAATGTTAGTATTAACAAGTACCTGATCATTCTTCTTTGATTATTTGTACATGGTCCTTATTTCTTTTGTGTAATACTGTACTTGAATATTTTGATTTGCATATGTTTATGCTTTAGTAGTCATTTTGATATTTTTTTCTATTTCATTGAAATATTTTGCTCTATATATGTTTGCGGTGCTACATTACAATCATTTTGAAGTTTTTATTCACTTTACTGGTAGGTATTGATCAAGCGTTAATGCTTATAATGCTTTTATACAATCACTTTTATGATATTTTTTCAATGTATCTCTATATTTACATCTTATGCTTATGGTTGTGGTCCTTTGGTACAGTAAGTTTTATATTTTCTTACCGTACTTGTATATTTTGATCTTCTGTTTGTGCTTGTTGTTTTTAATCAAGTAATTTTTATGTTCTATTTACGTTATCTGTATTAGTTATATAACTTTGTAAGTTAGTAACTGATAACGAGTCATTTTTCAGTTTTTTTTTTTTTTCCTTTCTAAAAGTTACCTGGTTAATATAAGTTGCAATTGTAATTTAAATATACATTCAATTTTTTTATATATATTAAAGAACTAAAATTATATCTTTTTTAATAATTCCATATTTTTCTAAATAACTCCAACCAATAACTGAAAAATTATATGAAAAAGTCTTGGACCAAATTTAGATTAAAAAAATCAAAATTGGCATTAGAGCTCGGCAGTTGATTTTGAGGTAATAAATTTTCAGATTTCTTTACCAATACAGGGGACTTCAGTCCTTAGGAGATTTGCATGTTTCAACGTAATCTGGCCGAGTAGTCTGCACATGCCACAATTTTAGTACAATTTTCTAATATCCGAATGCACTTTTCAAGAAAGTTTTCACGAGTAAATATGATTTAGAAAAGCATACAAAATAACAATAAAAGAATTTTTTGTTTCTCAATTATTTCTAGAATTTCCAGTTACAGGCTTAACAGGCTTGGACACCCACATATTAGTAAACAGACTATCATCAGTTATTGCAATATCTCCCAGGGGTTGCATTACATTGGAAGAAAAATTAAATGTTTGTCACATGGGACTAGAAAAATTTTAAATTTCATATCAATAGCTTTTTAGAAAAATACAATGCATCATCAGAACTGCTAATACACTATTGTAGTCTTAAAAGTTGAAATCCAACAGTGGATACTATGGACAAGACCATGCCTAAGGAAATATGGCTTACCGTTTATCTTCAATTTTATTAATTGAAAGTCTCAAATATTCCAATTCCCAATTTTAGATAAAACATAAACCATAGTATTATCAACAACAGGAGATGCTATTCATCAACACCAAATTCTCTGCTAGCAACCTTATGGCATGGTATTCCCATACTAAATCTACTTTATAATATTTCTTATAAATTAAAAGGATCTTAAAAGCAACATCAAGGCTAATACTATTTTTTTCACCATCCATAAAGTAAAAATAAAAATCTATAGTGACGAGAAAGTATACATGCATCATAAACAATTCCTATCAAAAAACTCAAAAGAAAATGCCAAATAGAAAATACAGAACCAAAACATCACCCACAGCAAATAAGTTTCAATCAAGTAATGATATTAGTAGAGAAAATCTCAAATGCAAATGTCAAGTCCTTTTGTAATAAAGAGTCTATGTATTAGTCTTTTACACATGATCATGAATAACAATTTTAACCAGCTTCATTGACAACAAAAATAGCATAACAGCACAACAGGTTTAAAAGAATCAAAATCATAAAAACATACAGCATTCATATAAAGTTATTTCAAATTACGACACTTATAATGCATAACAACCAAAATCAATGTAATGTATTCCTTTCCTTTCTGTCATCAAATCCATTCTTCCAAGAGCTCAGACAAAAAAATACTAAAATTAGCAAAGAATATAGAATAATTCTTATCAGGAATAATATTGGTTAATACTCTGAGTTTTAATGATACAATACTCAACTCTATAAATAAAGCAGTTAAATCCACTAAATTTCAGTGAAGCAGACTGTTGGCTACAGTATTTTCCAATAAAATATTCCTTATAAGAATAATGAAAATACAAGCAAAAATATATAGAGTATCTGTAAGCTTACCATCAGCTGTTTGGGGCAACAGAGTCTGAATAATCTGGCTCTGACCATTCTGATTGCGATACAAAAAGCACTGGAAACAATATAAGACAGCACAGCGAAGCACAAAAGGTTGTTTCTCATTCACCATGGACATCAACAAAACCACAATGGCAGGCCTGGAAAGGAAATAATGAAACTTTAAATCAATATTCTCTTCCCCCAAACCATAATTTATATCATCTCCAACATTATTATACAAAACCGCATAATCTTCAAAAAGGGATTTTGACGAAGGAAAAATCTATTTCTGGGCGAGAGACCTGTGCCGCCCAGTGAAATGCTCCTAATGCACCATTTCTAAGGAATATAACTGCTAATATTACCAGAGAAAAAAATGTATAGGAATGCTAGGTTGAACTAGCTCGCTCACCTAATGGTGTCGGTATAAACTGGGGCGAAATACCAGAGGTCTCGTACCATTTAAACTTCTCCTCTTCGAAATCCCTCAATAGTGAGGTGCGGTTCAACCTCCCCTGCCTCGCAGATCAGTACTACTAACTCTACCCACGCTTGCCCATCACTCCTTACAGCACCCTTAAGTTTGGGGTCTGATCAGGGGGGGAGCAACTAGGGTGGGTTCACTGGGCGGCACAGGTCTCTCGCCCAGAAATAGATTTTTCCTTCGTCAAAATCCCTTTTCTGTGCTCAATCCTGTGCCGCCCAGTGAAATAGTACCAGAGAAACGAACCCAAACTTCATTAACTATAAGGGAACGAATTAAAACCAACATAACAAATAGTGGTTTAATCAAGAGTTGACGTAGAAGACGGTCGTCTTTAATAACATCAGCATGATAAGGTATAATATCCCAGTAAGGAAAGACAAATGAACAGTAAACTTGAAATAAAACCAACTAAGGTAAAATACTGGAACATACTATATAAACTTGGACACTAAAGAAATACAGTTCGTATGGTAAAAGTAAATTGAACAATGATAATAAAATAAGCAATGTTACGAAATGGGAACACCCATGGGTGTGATATAACAAACCGAACTCAGGTAGGAACTGTAAGTGAGGCAGGTAAGAGGAAGAAGGTGGAAGATATCGGATTCAGGAATTAGTTAGGAAGGAATTTGTCCGGGGGATACCACGCTCCCTGTGGCTACGGTAGCGAGTTGAAGGGCCTCTAGGTGTTTAAGATAGTGCCGCTTGAACACTGAGGGGGATTTCCATGCGGTATATTTAGAGAGATCTGTAAAGTTCATGTGATGGAAAAAATTTATTGAGGTCGCTACTGACCGAATGTCGTGGACGTGAGGAAAAGACTCTGGATTAGCCTGTTTAATGAAATACAAGATCTGCTGTCTGATCCCTTTCAAAGTTATAGTCCCTCCCCGCTCTCTGATGAACAAGGGTCCCGAGGTCTTATAGGAAGTCCTTGATAGAAAGGACTTTAGAGTGGTAACCGGGCATAGGGAGGGATCCTGAGGGAGAGGGATAATTTTCCAGGAGGACCATCTATTCTGAGGGTCTTCATTTTTGGCCAAGAAGACCTTGTCTGGGGAGAGGAGGACCTCTCCTGACGGAAGGAACTCAATGTGGCCTGGGTCTCTTGATAAGGCAGCTAATTCCGAAATCCTGGCACCAGATGCTAAACTCACGAGAAAGAGAGTTTTCTGAGTAGAGGGAAATACTCACATGAATCGTTGACGGTTTCTGACGCTAGTTTAAGAACATCATTGAGAAACCAGGAAATCGAGCTAGGACGAGAAGATGGTCTCAGTCTGGCACAGGCTCTTGGGATCGAAGCTAGCAATGAATCTGTTAGATCTATATTAAAGCCGATTAGGAAAATCTTCTTCAAGGCAGACTTGATGGTAGTAATAGTGTTAGCTGCTAAGCCCGACTCAAACAATGTTCTAAAAAAGGTTACTGTTAGGTTAGGTGTCATAAAGACAGTATTAGAATCCTTCAAAAACTTTGCTAGTTTTTTGACCGCTGAGTCATATTGACGAAGAGTGGAGTCTCTCTTGTCAGATTCTAAGAATAAAGTATTCTGGGGGTCTATGTTAGCCCTTTGTGTGCCGCAAACTTCATGAAGTCCATAAATTTAGGGTGTTCCGAATGTTTGAGGAAGCGAACACAGTGCACGTTTGTACTATCTGGGTCAAAGTCGGGTTGGGAATCTGGTGAGGGTGGAGATTCAGCTCCAGTAAAAGAGGAAACCAATTGCTCTTGGGCCAATTGGAGGCCACCAGGGCTACTTGACCTTTGAAGGTTCGAAGTTTGTCCAGCACCTTCACCAGTAGGTTCACCGGTGGGAAAAGGTAAATCCTTTCCCAGGTGTTCCAGTCGAGAGACATGGCATCCGTGGCGTAAGCCCGAGGGTCCAGGTTGGGGGCCACATAACATTTCAGTTTGTGGTTGGACTCCGTCGCGAAGAGATCTACCTGGAGATCCGGCACTTGGGAGAGGATCCATTGAAAGGATTTGCGATCTAGTGACCATTCTGACTCCAACGGTGTCGTCCTGGAGAGTGCGTCTGCCACAACGTTCCGAACTCCAGCCAGATGGACGGCTGATAGGTGCCACTGGTTTGAGGCCGCCAGGGAGAAGATTGCTACCATCACATGATTGATAGGACCTGACTTGGAGCCCCCTCTGTTTAGACAACGGACTATGACTTCGTTGTCGAGGACTATCCTCAGATGTTGTTTCTTGGCCGGGGAAAGAAGTTTCAAAGTTAGTAAGACCGCCATGGCCTCCAGGACGTTTATGTGGAATTGTTGGAACATTGTGGACCAAAGGCCCTGAACCTTCCTGTGTTGGGAATAGCCTCCCCAACCTGATAGGGAGGCATCCGTGTGGATGACTATCCTTGGAGGGGGGTACTGCAACGGAACCGACTTTGATAGGCTCTTGGCGGTTGTCCATGGGAGAAGCCTCTTCCGAAGAATGGGAGGAAGGCGTGTCTTCTTGTCTCGACATTTGTTGTTTGTTCTGGAGCGCCAAACCCGGTTGATGTCTTTCAGTTTCGCTTTCAGAAGGTGGTCTGTCACTGAAGCGAATTGTAGGGACCCTAGAATCTTCTCCTGGTTCCTTCTGGAAGTTATCTTTTCCCCGAGAAAGCGTTTGGTATTTTTCGCAATCTCTATCCTCTTGGACCTGGGGAGACATAGAGTGTGAGAACGTAGGTCCCACCGCAATCCCAGCCACTGAAATCTGGTCTCTGGTGTCAGACGAGACTTTCTGAAGTTTATTTGGAATCCCAGAAACTGAAGGTACTGGATCACCTTGTTTGTTGCCTTGAGACAATCTTCGACGTTGTCTGACCAGATTAGCCAATCGTCCAGGTATGCGACGACTTGGATTCCGTGGGATCGGAGTTCCTGAATGACCGATTCCGCCAGTTTCGTGAAGATTCTGGGCGCGATGTTGAGCCCGAAAGGCATCACTTTGAACGTGTAAGCCTTGTTGTCCAGTCTGAATCCTAGGAATGGGCGGAAGTGTCTCGCTATTGGAACGTGATAGTAAGCATCGGTAAGATCGATGGAGGTGGTGACGGCCCCACGGGGAAGCAAGGTTCGCACCTGCGAGACGGTAAGCATGTGAAACCTGTCGCATTGAATGGACAAGTTTAGTCGGGACAGATCGAGGATGACCCTCCGGCTGTCGGAGTCTTTCTTCGGAACGCTGAATAAGCGACCTTGAAACTTCAGATGTTTTGTTTCCTTGATCGCGTTCTTGCGAAGAAGATCTTGGGTAAACAGAAGTAGGTCCGGTGTCGAGGGTTGATGGAATTTGTTCGGTGGAGGAGGCCCTTCTATCCAACTCCGCCCCAGGCCCTTGGAGATTATGCTGAAGGCCCAAGGACTGAACCTCCAGCGACTCCGGAACGCATAGAGTCTCCCGCCTACCTGAAGATCTTCAGTAGTTGGAGGTTTTACCGCCTCGGCCACCACGTGACCCTTTTCCACGGGAGAAATATCTCCCTTTGCCTCTGTTCTGAAAAGAACCTCTCGAACCGGGGCCCTTGCCTCGTTGGTATCCTTGGGAGGAAACCCGGGACTCATAGACCGGGTTATAAACCGGAGAGGTAAACGAGTTCGAGGCCACTTGGCTTTCAGGGACGAGGACATACTTCTCTTGGGGCTGAGACTTGGAGGTAGAGGGCTGGATGCCCTGAGTGACCGGGACCGACTGGACTACTTGAAGAGGTTGGCGGAATTGAGTAGAGCTATAAGGGCGTAGCCTCTTCCTGCCCCGGGAGTGAATGCTCGATTGTTCGAACTTCCATTTGGGAGTGAGGCCCCAACGGACCTTAAGGCTCTGGTTTACTCTGGCAGCTTCGCTCAATACCGAGTTGACCATGTCCTCCGGGAACAGGTCCGGACCCCAAGCAGAGGCTTTAATGAGCTTATTCGGCTCATGGCGGATAGTAGCTTCAGATAAGACATGCCTACGGCAACGTCTTCTGGCCACCAAGAAGTCATAGCAATCTGCTAACAAAGATTGCAGGGTGGCTTTAGTCATAACCTTAAAGGCGTGTTCCTCGTCATAGGTAAGAGAAAACATCTCCGCCATAGTCGAGACGTTGAGGCTCCGGCTAAACCTAGACCGGGACTCGAACTCGAGTCGGATTAAGGTTTCAGGTAGTCTTGGGAGGCGTTCGCTGAATTGCGTCGATGCACAGTCAGCGGATAGCTTACCAAAAGTGAATGTCGATTGGATGTTAAGCCAACATTCATTATCTGATGGGAGCAGAAGAGATGTAGGATCTGTCTCCCGGAGTTGTGGCAAAGGTTTATCTTCGGCCACTGCCTGAAGGGCTAATTCAACCATTTTGGTGACGCAAGGTGTGGGGGTCTGTTCGTCCACAAGAAACATGGTGTAAGTACTCTTGTGGGGGGTCAGCATGGTGTTTGTACAACCCCACTCGTTTATGGTTCTAACCCAAACAGACTGAGCCTGTTCCTTCGGAAAGATAACGGTCTCTTTAGGGACCTTATCTAGCCGGACAAGAGCCTCTTCCGTAAGCCGGGCGAAGCCGGGGAAAGGGAATTGAAGGCCGGGAGGGAAGGACTCAAAATCTTCAATGGGCCGGGTCCCAAAACCCTCAATGGTTAACATTCCGTCCGTGAAAGGACAGTGGAGCGCCATTTTCCACGGGTTGTTCTTCGTGAAAGGCGGGAGTTTTGAGGCATCCGGGATGAGGAACTGCTGTTGTTGAGGCAGTCCTCCTTCCAGGGTGTCTAGTCTCCTGGTGACGGCAGAAAGCATAGAGCTAATCTGCTCTGAAACGACCCTCGTCATCATATTGGTGAGAGCCACCGGGTCGAGGTTGGTCATGGTAACTAAGGGGGATGACTGCACTCCCGGGTCCTGAGACATAGGGGCGGTGCTAGCCGAGCCACTAGGGGCTCTGGGGAGGGGAGCCTTCTTGGGCTTGGATGATCTAGGTAGTGTGGGATTCTTACGAGTCCTCACTAAAGGTCTCTTCTGAGATTTGACCTTGGGAGGAACCGGGTGCGATCTCGGAGAGGATTCGCGGTTCCCTTCAAAACCTAAAAAGGAAGAATTATTAGAAGTTGAAGAAATAGAGGGGCTAAGAAGAGAGGTCTTAGCACCAGACCCACCTGCCTCACCTACCACCTTACCTGTTTCCGATTCGTCTAAAACCATGGGCTCTATGTCTAAGTTCAGAGCCGCAACATTGTCTTCAATGGGGTCCGGGTCGTCAGCGATGTCCGTATCCTGAACGAGATTGAGTTCCACAGTTTCTGCAATGTCGGCAATTATAGGGGCCGCCACTTCCTTAGGCACTGCTGCCGAAGATTTTGCGTTTGGGTAGATAAGATTACAATAATCTTCGGAGAGAACGTAGGGCTTCTTGGCCTTAACGTTACGGGCGAAGCCGCCTACCAACACTTTCAAAGTGGCTCTTGCTGAGGTTTTAGCCGCCTGGGAACTCTGAAAGGACGGGGATAAGGTTAGCAAACCCGAGGGACAAACTGATGAATGAAACCGAAGATTCATAACAGAAGGCAAAGGGATGTAAATACAAAAACGACTGAAAGAGGCTCACCGAATCTGAAGAGAGGGTGGAGATAAGGTCATAACAGACAAGGCAGTTGTCAGGGTGCCATACAACAATATCGTCCATCTGAATCCCACAGTCAGCGTGGGACCGACAGACCGCTTGTCCGCAAGGTTGTTGAAGGACGGCCGCGCAGGCTGTCATCCGGCAACGGACCACCTGTAAAAGGAATACAGTAGTCTATGAGCATCTACTAGTTTCTCTATAAGGGGTCCCGGAGGGTCCGGGACCTGCCAATAAAATAAAATGTATAGCCTTAGACTAAACATGCAGAGAACTGAGACTAATCTAAGAGCAACCCGGCAGAGCCGGGGATGAAAAAGGATGCAAAAAACAGTGATGAATAATGATAATCATAACTAGTTCCGGGGCCCCAGGGGCCGGGGAACAGGGCTGGTAAAGTAAACTTAAAGTAAACTTAAAGTAACTTAAGATACATCCTTAAAATACATAAATAAAGAACTCCAATTATGATCTAAAACTAATGTCTGTAATTGAATAGGGCTCCCGGAGGGAGGTTAGGAATCAAAAACTGTGTCAGTGTCAACAGATCCTGTAGTTAAGAGCCAGGAGGCTCCGATGTCTGATGACGGGAGGGTACAACGGGGGAGCGCGGGGGGAGCCAATGGAACCCCCACTACCCTACCGGAGGTACCGGGACGAAGGTAATGATCCATGTAGAATATAATATATAATGATATGGGATATTAATAAGTCCTATGCGGACGATAATAGCAGGAGGTACCGTAGGTGGGGACACTCCTAATTAGAAGTGCTCATTCTTACAACTATAGCTAAAAGCAAAGGTTACACCAAGAAGGTGTAGGAATACCGACTAATCACGTGTGATAGTCCCCGGTGGTCCCGGCCCTCCCCCTCCCCCGACTGATGGCCAATCGGGGCGACGGGAGGGGGGGAGACGAGAAACCGCCCGGTATGAATGAGACTAAGTCACACCCCGTGGGTACACTCAGTCCTCAATATGTCGGAACGTTGAGGGAAGACTGAGGAACAAGCATACTTGACCCGTATGTCATAACCAACAACCATCGAGTGAGAGGAAGGGTGAACACTGGAGGAGGGGGGGGATGGAATAGCCTCCCCAACCTGTGGGGGGGGTATGGTACCGGGGAATCACCAGTGCAGGTGGTGGTAGACAGGGCTACCAACTGGAGATCCCCTCAACATGACATGAAAATCCCAGAAATATGATCATAACGGAGTAAAGCAATAAATACAATAACAATGCACAAATACATAAAAATAATTAATGAATTAAAACCGAAATCACGTAAGTAAGGCTAGGCATGCAGAAATAATATGGCGAGAGAGGGACTCAGGCGAGTGGTAAGGGAGGAAGCATGATGCCATCCGCAGATGGAAAGCAGGGGTACCAACCTAGTTACTGAAGCGGTAGATCGAACAGTAAAAACAAAGATACGCGAGAGTCCCACTCGAACCAAATGTAAAACTAGGTGGAGCATAATAAAACTAAAAGGTTTAATAACAATAAGTGAGACGGTCGTCTTTAATTGCTCCTAGAACTAGCGAAACAATCTCAATGGTAACGCTATCCATCAACATGCACGAATGCAGGCATACCAACATAACCTACGCCTTGATGAAACGCTAACACTGATATCATAGGATAATATAAAAATAATGCTTAGATGAAAGCATATAATCGGTGTACTAACTGAATGTAAGGAAAAAACTCCTAAAAGTTCGAACGAATATTAATGACGGACGAACTAGCGAGAAAGGGCAGAGCCGAACCATGAACGGTAAGAACGGGGACGCCGTTCATATATAAACACTTCTCAATTAATAAAAACAAAGGCTACACTGCCCAATCACGCTTAAACTCATGGATAAAGTACTTAACTTCGATGGGGTATCTTGGGAATCGGCCATCGATGAGAAAATAATGATAAATCCAAGGGTAAACACGAGAAAAAACACGTTGGACTTAATAACAACAGGTGCTAGAAAGGAGTGATGGGCAAGCGTGGGTAGAGTTAGCAGTACTGATCTGCGAGGCTGGGGAGGTTGAACCGCACCTCACTATTGAGGGATTTCGAAGAGGAGAAGTCTAAATGGTACGAGACCTCTGGTATTTCGCCCCAGTTTATACCGACACCATTAGGTGAGCAAGCTAGTTCAACCTAGCATTCCTATAATTTTTTTCTCTGGTAATATTAGCAGTTATATTCCTTAGAAATGGTGCATTAGGAGCATTTCACTGGGCGGCACAGGATTGAGCCCAGAAAGAATGGTCTTAAATGATAAAATAATTCACATCTTACTACGAGTTCAAAGAAACCCATAGAAAGCTTAATGTTTCCTGGGGAAAACAGAAATTCATTGAATGAATTGGCTAACAATAAAATTGCAGGGAGCATTCTAAAATCAGAAACAGTATAAGGATATTCCCTTATAGAAATTAAAAAAAAGATTGGAAATAAAAGAAAAGAAACTTACACACACAGATTCCTATCCATACTACCTAAGCAAAAGTAAATGCCCCTACCATAGCCACCTCCAATCTAAGCCTTCTATTTTCACAAATGTAGGACACACACACACACACACTCTCTCTCTCTCTCTCTCTCTCTCTCTCTCTCTCTCTCTCTCTCTCTCTCTCTCTCTCTCTCTCTCTCTCTCTCTCTCTCTCTTCTCCAGATTGTGTCAGCAAAATTCCCTTAATTACCTAATACTTTATTAATATAACTTACACAACATTGTGTGTAAATGAGAACTTTAATCCCAAATTAATTAAAATTTACTCAACTTTTATCTGATTCATCATAAGGAGCTGCTATAGCATGTACTGTAAAGCCCAAATATCGTGATAACAAAACCAGGTTTCAAGACATTGCTTCACAAAAACTGACTTGGTACACCCCAGAGCTGTTGCTAAAACCCTTTCCAAAGAAATAGTCAAGCAAACATTAAGAGATGTAGCAGCACTTCTAATATCATGCTCTTTAAGTTCCAACTTGTATCGAACTCCTTGGAAAGAATATTGCATTTTTGGACAACGGATGACTTGAATCCTACCCCACTACCAAAATGAATCCCCTTAATCCTCCTCCTGTTCATAGAAACCCTCAACCTTTTAATCAACTACCAATTCATGGTAAACAGTAAAGGAATATAGGTCCTCATGTGACCAGTCATGTAACATGGCAGACACCTTTCACATTAAAAGGTCTGGAACAGTTAATAAAACCTACTACAACTTTCTATTTTGAGATACTGTAAACATACCCATATTTGGTCATCCTAATCATTATTATTATTATTATTATTATTATTATTATAATTGCTAAGCTACAACCCTAGTTGGAAAAGCAGGATGCTATAAGCCCAGGGGCGCCAACAGGGAAAATAGCCCAGTGAGGAAAGGAAACAAGGGAAAATAAAATATTTCAAGAGCAGTAACATTAAAATAAATATTTTCTAAATAAACTATAAATACTTTAACAAAACAAGAGGAAGAGAAATTGGATAGAATAGTGTGCCCGAGTGTACCCTCAAGCAAGAGAACTCTAACCCAAGACAGTGGAAGACCATGGTACAGAGGCTATGACTCTACCCAAGTCTAGAGAACAATGGTTAGATTTTGGAGTGTCCTTCTCCTGAAGAGCTACTTTCCATAACTAAAGAGTCTCTTCTACCCTTACCAAGAGGAGAGTAGCCACTGAACAATTACAGAGCAGTAGTTAACCCCTTGGGTGAAGAAGAATTGTTTGATAATCACAGCGTTGTCAGTTGTATGAGGACAGAGGAGAATGTGTAAAGAATAGGCCAAACTATTCGGTGTATGGGTAGGCAACAGGAAAGTGAGCCGTAACCAGAGAGAAGGATTAAATGCAGTACTGTCTGGCCAGTCAAAGGACCCTATAACTCTTTAGCGGTAGTATCTCAACGGGCGGCTGGTGCCCTGGCCAAAAGTCACTAAATATACTGATGGATGCAGGGACCATTTGCTCGGAAGAATCTGTTTTTCTTATTTTTCTTGCTTAACTGATCTCCTTAGATGTTTGACTTTATTGGCATAACCTTGAAAAAATAAGTTATTTTATTTAAATTTGTCTGTCAATAAAAATTTTGCTATCTGTTATAGGGATTCTAAAGTTGTTTCCCCTTGTTTCCTGATATAAGGTAACGCTGCAGTATTGTCTGCTTTTCTACTATCATTGGTTCCAGATTTATGGAGGAACTTGAACTTCTAAGCAATTGACATGAGTTTATTCTTGTGTAGTCCAATTCTATGACAGATGGATAAGATCTAGTTTCTCCCATCATTTCCAGTATAGCATCCATTTAAAGATTTAAAGACCACTCATAAATAGCAAAGGCAAGGGACACAATAACACTCGAGACTGACCCTATATGCATATGATCAGCACCACGCCCCTTCTCCATCAAGCTAGGAACAGGGAGGGTCAGGCAATGACTGCTGATGACTCAGCAGGTAGACCTGTAAGCTATACTACCCAAAACTTCCATCCCTAATTCTCAAGTGGTTAAGTTACAGACACTAATAAAAATTATTGAGCTTGAGTAGGTCTCAAACTCGCAACAGATTGTCAGGCAGGAACATTTCCAGTTGGCTGCCACAACCCAAAAACAGATAGAGGTCCGAAATCCTCATTTCCAAGGAAACTATGTATGATTACTGATGATTTTCATCTCATCAACTCAGCAGATGAAGTGGCTTCTTCATCATTAGAAAAGAGATGGTCTCTGCATTGAATCTTTTGTTCCCATTTGGATCATAGAAAACTCTCATCTTCAGGAATCCCATCGGTATGAATCTTTGTATAGGTCATGGTCCCTAGAAGTTTCATCCATATCAGAGTTGACATAGACTTTACCCTTTTAAACTTTATCATCAAAAGAAGAATAGGCTGAATAATTTTTAGGCCAAAATGGAGCCATTAGAGTCATCCCACTGTTCTTAGACCCTCTGCATTGTTTATCACCAGTCGAATCATAATGAAATGGTGCAAAGGCAAACAGGTTAGAATTAGACCCGTCCCGTTACAGGGTACACGCTATCCATGCTAAAGGATCTGGAAATGATAACTTTTTTATATATGGCAAAAATGTCCTCTTTTGGTTGTTCCCAATTCTAAATATCTAACCACTCTCATGGATATAGAAACTATAAGTGTGGAAAAATACGATTTATCCTGCTTAACTGACCTGTTAAGGTGCTAAATTTTTCTTGGGGGAAGTGATAAAAAAAAGGCTTTTACTCTCACCCTTGTACAAGTTAATAGCACTTCTGCTATCCAGAGTAGACACCAACCTAATTCTTCCATGTTTCCAGATACAGTAGACCCCCACCATACAACATTAATCCGTTCCAGAGTTGGTATCGTATGGTGAAAATGTCGTATGGCGGGCAATAGAATAGCTAATGCGTGCAAAACTCCAGGTAAAATCATCAAAATTTTATATATATTAGAAATTAGTAACAAAATAGTATAGTAAGCACTGTACTACAGAATACTTATATATAATATACATGTACTGTACAGTATATAATTAAGTAACATTATAAATAAAAATTATATACTGTACTGTAAAGGAAAAATTAAATTTTATTTACCTTTGGAGTGACGTGTCTTGAGTTGGTAATGGGTGGAGGCAGAGGGGGGAGGAGACGGCAAATATAAAAACGTATCAATGCTAATTATGTTATGCACACTTAATAATAAATTTATTCTTACTATTAAACACTTAAAATTTAAAATGCCTTTTTTTATTATTTTTGTCTTTTGAAATTTTTTTTTATAATTTTTTTTAGAACTTAAAAGATTATTATTTTTTTAGCTCTTTTAATAAAATCACTTATATCATCTTTGCTTTCTGACACTTCTCTTTTGGAGAAATATCTATCCAAAGAAGCCTGTTTCTGACGATTACTCAACATATTTCTAAAATGATTCATACACTTGTCATTAACACTCTCTAGAAGACGACCTGTGTGAAGTTTTTCTGGGTGTTTTTTTTTCAATGAAACTCGTAAGGTTTTCATACCAACCGATAGCTTCCCTTATTTCTGCCGATGTCGTTTCTTCAGTCTCCCCCCGTCCTCGCCACCACTAGAGCTGTGCTCTTCTTGAATGATGGTCAACTGCATTGCCTCCAACTCCAAGTCTTCAGTCGTAAGCTCCTCCCTGTGCTCCTCGATAAGGTTATCGACGTCAGCCTCATCGACAACAAGCCCCATGGACCTCCCGATTGAAATTATTTCCTCAACATCACCCTCAGGGACAGGATCATTAACGGCCTCGTCTTTGGTTGAGGGTTCGAAACCTTCGAAGTTGCATTCTGCCACAACAGCTGGCCAGTTTCTTCCATGAGGAGTTCAAGGTGCGCCGTGAAACCTCATTCCAAGCTTTGTCGATCATCTTCAGGCATTGAACGATGTCAAAATGCCCCTTCCAAAATTCACGGAGGGTGAGTTGAGTGCTTTCGGTCACTTCGAAGCATCTTTTGAACAGATGCTTCGTGTAAAGCTTCTTAAAGTTGGCAATCACTTGCTGGTCCATAGGCTGGAGGAAAGGAGTTGTGTTCGGTGGCAAATAGAGAATCTTGATGAAGGAGAAGTCAGGATGAATGATGTCCTCGAGGCCAGGAGGGTGAGCAGGAGCATTGTCCAGTACCAGGGGACATTTGAGAGGAAGATTGTTCTCTTCTAAAAAGTTCTTGACAGCAGGACCGAAGCAGACGTTTATCCACTCAATAAATATGGTCCTTGTGACCCAGGCCTTGGCATTAGACCTCCAAAATACCGAGAGCCTATCCTTCGTGATATTTTGTGCCTTGCAGCCACGAGGATTCTCTGAGTGGTATACCAGTAGGGGCTTAATTTTTAAGTCCCCACTGGCATTTGCACAAAATGCGAGGGTAAGTCTGTCCTTCATCGGTTTATGGCCAGGAAGTTTCCTTTCTTCAGCTGTGATATATGTACGAAGGGGCATTTTCTTCCAGAAAAGGCCAGTTTCATCACAGTTAAACACTTGCTGAGGAATGTAGCCTTCTCTGGAAATTACCTTCTCAAACTTCTTGAGGAATTCTTCTGCTGCTTTCTTGTCAGAACTGGCCGCCTCTCCATGCCTGACGACTGAGTGAATACCAGTCCTCTTCTTAAAACGATCAAACCACCCATGAGAAACCTTGAACTCTTGGGGGCTTGCTGCGACGAAACTTCGTCTCCGCCGTCTCTCTGGGCTTCCACGAGACGCCGATGGCGCTCGCCTTGTGCGAAATTACCGATTGCGTGAGTGTATCACCAGTGATTTCCTTCTCTTTAATCCATAGTAGAAGGAGTCTCTCCATCTCGTCGTTGATTGAGGTCCTTCCACTGGCAAGGACAGTCATGCCTTTAGAGGACTTACTTGCTTTAATGGCTTCCTTGTTTTTGATGATTGTACCAATCGTTGACTGGCTACGGCATTATGTACTAACGAGGGTAACGATGCGCATGCCTTCTTCGTATTTCTTTATTATCTCAAGCTTCGTTTCCATAGTAATCATCTTACTTTTCCCTTTAACATAACTAGCAATCTTGGGACCCATAGCTAACGAATTAAAGTTGGAATTAAGCACTAAAATGCAAAAAAAATACTATATCGCACACGAGATTCTGAACTGAGCACGCAATTAACAAAGAGAGAGAGAGGCAGCATCTCTCTCAGGCATTGTGGGAGGGATTTCAGCCAATAGCGTATCGGCATATTAGTGACGCAGTGGCGCCGACCAATAGCAGACCAGCTTCTTAGTGACGTATGCAGTGACGTATGAGCGTGGTGGTAGGCGAGTGACTCGCACAGTCGTGCGCGTAAAAACCGCCAAGTTTGAATTTTGGAATTCGATGCCGTAAGGTGGGGAAAAATGTCGTAACGATGGGACGAAAAAACACTGTATTCCACACCGTAACGTGAAAAAAACGTAAGCTGGGGACGCCGTACCCCGGGGGTCTACTGTATAAGTTGATGCTGCTTTGTCATCTGAATACATCACCCTCCATTTCCCTATTATCATTGGCTTCTATGAGCATAAAAATTCAAATTAATTAACTAGTATTGCATCGGTGTGGAAGGCAAATATTTCCCTACAAATGTACACTTTCTATGGATAAGTACTAAAGAGGCTAGTACGCAATATTTCCCTCTGCATGCGCACTTTTTACGAACAGGTACTAAGGAGACTAGCACACAAAATTTCCCTCTGCATGCACACTTAAGGACAAGCACTAAGGAAACTAGCATGCAATGTGCAGATGTAAGTCATGCAGTATCAAAAGCTTTTCACCCAATATAGTTTCATATTAGCTTGCAAAAACACCCTCTTGCGCAGAGCCAAACTCATTCACTCTCCAAGGAGCGTTAGTAGAAGAATTATCTCCCGTGTGAGTCCTTAGAATCTTTTTTTATACAGTTGTTAAGATGTGTTTACTATTGTTCATTATAAAGACATTTTGTACTGCTTTGCAGAGTTAACAGTGTCATGACAATGGTTCCACAAGATGATCAAGATATACGGTAAAAAAAGGATAAAGATTATGCAAGCAGCCAACCTGCAGAAACTGAACATTTATACTGCAACATACACATGATGATGAGAGGCAGCAGCCACAAGCATCACCATCTGTGGTAATGACCTTTAAGGAAAATTTCTCACTTAGCACATTGTGCCCTAGAGGCACAATGAGAGAGGCAGCGACTGCAAGCGGTAGGCAGGCATCACCATCTGGGTGTTCCGAAGAGCTGGAACAAGGCCCAAAGAATCAAGCAGTCATTCCAAATCCCAGAGGGGGAAACTCCAAAGGTGAGGAGGGCCTCTCTCGCCGACAAGAGAGGCGCTCTACACCTGGCAGAGAAGCTCGGTGCTTCAAACACTATAGCCCTCCGTGCTATAAACAAACTCGGTCTGAAAGCGGCAGCGTAATCAGCGAGCTTATAAGTCTGATCTAAGTCACCTTCTCGGTTTTCCTTGTGTTCCAGCATTAGGAGGCACGGAGAGGATATCCCGACCGGTAACTCCGAGGAGTATCAGTTTGCAACAGCTCTCATTCATACGAAAGAGCTGCAGGAACGAAGGGTGATGAGCAAAAAGTGAGTGCTGCAGCTAAGAGCACGAGAAGCTCTGGTGGTTCCCCCACCCCAGCATCTCGGAGAGGAAGACCGTGGTCAATCCCTGCTGAGGCTGGTATGCATTTCCACTGTGCCCTAAATTAGACTGCCCTCACAAAGCCATTTCTCAGCAGGAAGCTCCAAGGAAGGCAGGAATTGTTGCAAGTAGCAAGAGGAGAGATTCCCCAGTGGTGGGCTGAGGGAAGCGACGATGTCCACACCTAAAGGTTATCCAGGGGTCAGTTGGTCTCGTTCTCATTCAGAAACACAACGGGGAGGAGACGTGACTGGAATAAGAAGTCCCTTCCTAGATTCCATCGCTTACCGAGCCACTCCCACTGGGAGGATGACCACCCCCTCAAAAGAAAAAAAAGAAAAAAAAAAAGGTTAAAGTAAGAGGCAAGTTATGTTAACAAGATAAGAAGACAGCATGTCTGCCCTCTCCCGAACCAAATGCAAAAGTGACAACATATCACCAACGAGATTAACAGCAGGGTGTCTGGTCTAAACCACCCTAATTAGAGGTGGGCTTGTTTAACTCGTTGAAAGTCTTATAGCTAGTTCAGCTTCGTCGAAGTGATATTCTCATATAAAGAGCGAAAAGTTTGTAGGTGGTGTCAGAACAAATCTAATGTCAGTTGTTCTGGTTACAATTTTCAGTCCCCACAACAGTAATTTAAAACAATGTCTTCCCTGAGGAGAAATGCTATCAGCTTTAGCAAGGAAGACTACTCAAAACACAATTAACATTTACCTCAATCTGAAAGGGGGATGTCTTTATCTATTTAAAACAGTGCTTTCCCTATGCAAGAATGCAAACAAATCCAACAAGGAAGCCAATTAAAGTGCAATAAACATTTATAGATTCTTCCAAGGAAAGTGATTCAGGCACATTCCCTATCTGATTACCCACAAACAGCAACTCTTTAGTCAAGCAACTTGCAAAACCGAAATTTACAGATTTTTTTTAACCCTGGAAAGGTATGATGGGTCGTATGCGACCCCTACAGCATTTTCAAAACCTGTTTTTTCCCCATAAATCATCAGCTGTCTCGAATATGGAAGTGATCGACCTGCAAGGGGTGACTAGTCTACATGCCATTGTCTGCTTTAGGACTGATTTTCGTCTAACTTCCCTCCTTCCCAGTTTTTTTACCCCCCAGGGGTCGACCTCGACCCTGACATACCTTTATAGGGGTAAGTGATCAAACAGCAAAGTTATTACATAATTATAAATTGTCGAACAGTGCTGATACTTGTTTGGTTCATTATAGTTGGAAAGTGTGGATGGATGGTGTGTCTATCACTTGCATGACATTGGTTTTGGCTTAGATGCCATATATTGCCATGAGGTCCATTTTCCCTCAAATGCTAATTTCTGAATTTTTTTATTTTTTGCAAATTTGATTTTTTTCTATTTATTTTGAATTTATCTTCAATAATGGCCAGCAGGCAGTATTCCCTCGGCATGGATGTCATCAACACACTTCTAATGGAGTTAAAAAGAGATGTTGATGATAATATGGAGTTTGCAACCCCATTCTTCATTTCAAGTGGTAGATTGGGCTGTAAGAGTTGTTGCGGTCTGCGGCCATTTTGTTGACATACCCGAAAGGTAAGTTGGCATATCTCTATATATTCTTGTTCTGTATAGAATTCGTGATATTTTGGTATATTTTAATGCATAAATATCATATTTTGTAGGAGATACAATGATTTTCATAAGAAATTTACATAGTGAAACTAGGCCGTCAAAAAATGACCTTTAGATTTCGCCCCTGATATAACAGTAAATTACATCTTAGTGCACATTTTATTATGTATTTCTGTTCTAGGATAATATGAGTTTATTCTATAAAAAAATTAGCCTCTTCCTATTTCATTTGGGTACCCAAAAAAATTCATGAAATTTGGACAAATTATTTTGGCCAAAAGAAAGTTACCCTTTTTTTTTCATTTCAGATCTTGACTTCTATGGGTCCAACTCATTTCCAGCAATTACACGCTGTAGCTTTGCCATCTAAGAAGGTGTCCCATAAGGGATTTATGTGTATATGTATATTTCTATTTTTTGTGAATACTTACGTCGTCTTTTTTTTGTATACTTAAATTTTTAATATATTTCCAATAAATATGACAAATTCGAAGATAATTTGTATTTTTCCTAACCATACAAACCTTAGCTATTTACAGAAGGTTTACCTTTTAGTGCAGCTGAAATGACGAGCCAATAGTTTTAACGAGGGTTAATTACCCCTCGCGCTAGTTAGCGGGGGGTGGGGAAGGGTAGGTTGCTACCCCTCCCCCCTCCACACACCGGTGACTTGCTTCACTTCACTTAGAGGTAGGACTTGACTTGGGGGTCAGGGATGGCGGGCACATATGTGTAAATGGCTAAGGTTTGTATGGTTAGGAAAAATACAAATTATCTTCGAATTTGTCATTTGTTCCGTAACCGAAATACAAACCACGCTATTTACAGAGGGTGACTTACCCCTTAGGAAGGGTGGAAAGTCCCCAGCCTTACTGACTTCGGCTTGCCCGGGGGCTCGATCCCTCAGTGAGCAGCACTAGAGAGAGGGAGCCCCTGTACCTCACAAGTTCCTAGCATCGCTAGGAACGAGTGGCATACATAAGCAGTGTGAGGAGGAGAGTGTGACTCGTCCTATGAAGTTGACCTTGAGACCTTCAGATAGGAATTCTAGGATAGGACGTTCCCCATACCACCTCGTCAGGGTATGGGAGACGCAACAGTATTAAGCTTAATACTAGGAGCACAAAGAAGCATGGGTTACCTGCAGAGGTCGAGGTCAGCTATGCGAGGACCAGGATGCTGCTTCCCCAAGAGAGGGGAGAATGAAGAAAGAAGTAAGGGTCAGACATACTCTTTCATTCACGCAGACTAAGACCGGGTAACAACGCCCTCAACCTACTGCTACTTGTCCAAAAAGGAGCCTGATGTTAGACCAGCTGTTGTGCAGCCACCATAGGGCCGATAGAAAACGTATCGAGGCTCCTGTGGGTCACGTCTTGCAGGTAGTGGGCTGTGAAGGTCGTTTGACACTTCCAGACCCCAGCTTGAAGTACCTGCGTCACAGAGAAGTTTCTCTTGAAGGCCAGGGATGTAGCAATACCCCTAACATCGTGGGCCCGAGGGCGACGTGACGGAGGAGGGTCAGGATTCAGGGCATGGTGGATAACCCTTCGAATCCAAGCTGAGATGGTGTTCCTGGTGACCCTCCTCTTTGTCCTGCCTGTGCTCACAAACAAAGCTCGCACATGAGGACGGACTGCAGCCGTTCTCTTCAAGTAGTGCCTCAGACACCTCACTGGACATAGTAGCAGCTGGTCTGGGTCGTTTGTTACAGAACGGAGACTCGCGATCCTGAAAGAGTCGAACCGAGGATCCGGCACTCCAGGATTCTGAGTCTTGGCCACAAACTCAGGGACGAACCTGAACGTTACCTCCCCCCATCCCCTTGAATGGGCGATGTCGTACGAGAGACCATGAAGTTCACTAACTCGCTTGGCCGAAGCCAAGGCAAGTAGGAAAGCCGTCTTCCAAGACAGGTGGCGATCGGAGGCCTGGCGTAATGGCTCGAAGGGAGGTCTCTTAAGAGACCTGAGGACTCGAACCACGTTCCAAGGAGGGGGTCTCACTTCCGACTGGGGGCAGGTAAGCTCATAGCTACGTATGAGTAAAGAGAGTTCTAGCGATGAAGAAATATCCACGCCCTTCAATCTGAAGGCCAAGCTTAAGGCTGAGCGATAGCCTTTCACTGCCGAGACAGAAAGGCGCATTTCTTCTCGCAGATACACGAGGAAGTCCGCTATTGCTGGAATAGTGGCATCGAGTGGAGAGATACCCCTTCCACGACACCAACCACAAAAGACTCTCCACTTTGCTTGGTAGACTCCCTCAGAGGACCTTCGCAGGTGCCGAGACATTCTCTCCGCAACCTGCTGCGAAAAGCCTCTCTCCGCGAGGAGACGCTGGATAGTCTCCAGGCGTGAAGCCGAAGCGAGGCTACGGCCCTGTGAGGGACGCCGGAGTGGGGTTGTCTGAGAAGCTCGTGTCGTGGAGGAAGCTCCCTTGGGAGTTCCGTCAGGAGTTGCAGAAGGTCCGGAAACCATTCCGCGTGATGCCATAGCGGAGCTACCAGAGTCATGGAACAGTTGACCGATAGTCTGGTCCTGTTGAGCACCCTTCTCATCAGACAAACGGTGGGAAGGCGTACACGTCGATGTTGTCCCACCGTTGCTGGAAAGCATCTTGCCAGAGTGCCTTGGGGTCCGGGACTGGTGAGCAGTACAGGGGCAGCTTGAAGTTCAAGGCTGTTGCGAACAAGTCCACAGTCGGGGAACCCCACAAAGTCAGGACTTTGTTGGCTATCTGAGGATCCAAAGACCACTCGGTACTCACTATCTGCAAAGCCCTGCTCAGACTGTCGGCGAGCACATTCCTCTTGCCAGGAATGAAGCGAGCTGACAGTGTTATCGAGTGGGTTTCGGTCCACCTCAGAGTCTCTACTGCAAGATGGGATAGCTGTTGCGAAAAAGTGCCTCCCTGCTTGTTGATATAAGCCACTACCGTGGTGTTGTCGCTCATCACCACCACGGAGTGACCCGCCAGGGACCGTTGGAACTGCTGAAGAGCCAGAAAGACGGCCTTCAATTCTAGCAGGTTGATGTGTAGGCACTTTTCTGATTCTGACCAAAGGCCTGAGGCCCTCTGGTTCAGAACGTGCGCCCCCCACCCTTCTTTTGACGCGTCCGAAAACAGAGTCAATTCCGGGGGGAGGACGAGAAGACTCACTCCCTTCCGCAGGTTCTCGTCGGCCAGCCACCACCGCAAGTCCGTCTGTTCCAGAGACCCCATTGGGATCAGAATGTCCGGGGAATCGGATCCTTGATTCCACCGGGACTTGAGCCGCCATTAAAGGGATCTCATCCTGAGGCGGCTGTTTGGAACCAGACGGGCCAGGGAGGATAGGTGGCCTAAGAGACGCAACCACGATTGGGCGGGGAGTTCTTTTCGCCTGAGGAAGGGTTCCGCCACCCTCCTCAGCCTTGCTATCCGGTCGCTGATGGAAAGGCTTTGTGGAGATTGGTGTCTATTAGCATGCCTAGATAAACCAGTCGTTGGGAAGGCTGCAGAGAGGACTTCTCGAGGTTTACCACGATCCCCAGATCCTGGCAAAGATCCAGAAGCCTGTCTCGGTGCCGAAGAAGGGTCAACTCCAAGTCTGCTAGGATCAGCCAATCGTCCAGGTAACGAAGGAGACGAATGCCGTTCCTGTGCGGCCCAAGATGAAATCAGGGTGAACACCTGAGGAGCTGTGGAGAGACCGAAACACAGCACCTTGAACTGGTAGATCTTGTTGTCTAGGCAGAATCTCAGGTACTTCCTGGAAGACGGATGGATTGGGATCTGGAAGTACGCATCCTTTAGATCCAGTGTACACATGAAGTCTTGTGGTCTCACCGCAAGTCTGACCGTGTCTGCTGTCTCCATGCTGAACCGGGTTTGTTTGACAAACCTGTTCAGAGCTGAGAGATCGATGACGGGTCTCCAGCCTCCAGTAGCCTTCTCTACAAGAAAGAGTCGACTGAAGAAGCCTGGGGAGCCGTCCACGACCTCCTGGAGAGCACCCTTCTCGAGCATGGTCTCGACTTCGGCCTGAAGGGCCAGCCCCTTTGCCGATCCCGTGGCATAGGAGCTCAACGACACTGGATTCTCTGTCAGGGGAGGTTGAGATGTTGTGAACGGGACGCGATAACCTCGGCCGATCACAGAGACCGTCCAAGCATCGGCCCCGTGTTGCTGCCACCTGCGGACGCAACGCTGAAAGCATCCCCCCACAGGTGGACAGGCAGGGGGACTGCCACCCCTAGGGCTTGCGGCCGCGGCCGCCACCCCTAGGAGTCTTGCCTCCCCTGGAGGACTTACCGCCCCTCTTGACCTTGGCTGGAAAGGGCTGGGGCTGGGGCTTAGACACCACTTTCTTAGCTGCCGGTGCCTGTTTGGGAGCCTTACGAGGCTGTTGCTGCTGTTGTGGCGGGGCTGGAGGCTTATAGGGCCGAGTTATAAGGGCCCTGTGGAGGAGGGAGTCCGTGCTGGATTTCCTCCACCTCTCAGCCGTTCGCTCCATGTCTTGAGGCTCAAACAGGCTCTCCCCCAGAAGGGAAGCATGTCAGAGCCTACACACATCTACGGGGGGAACCTTCGGATGGAATCTCTCGGACACAGCATCGCGACGCTTCAACACCGAGTTGGCCCACAGGGTGGTAACCTGGTGCGCCAAAAACTCGATGGAGCGGGTGCCCGAGAGCAAGAAGGTCTCTAGGGCCTTCCTATTGGTCTCCTTGGACAAGTCCTCCGATCGCAATAGGATGCCCAGAGATCCTAGCCAGAAGTCCAGCCACGAAGTGGCCTGCATGGCACACTTAGCGACCTTCTCGTGGTTAAGGATCTCTGCCGCCGAGAACAACACCTGCCGGGCAGAGAGTTTCTCAAGGGGAACTCCCTTCGCCAGCTCCTCCACAGAGTGATGGAGAGGAAGAGCAAGGTTGTGCTCACCCAGGATCTCGAAATACCTCCTCTGCTGGAGGCGAGGAGGAGGGATGAGCTTGTTCCCGGCAGTGGAACGACTGGAGGAGGCAAGAAGTGCGAGCTGAGCGTTGGCCCTAGCCCTGGCACTCTTCAGCCCCCGAGACCAGGGCAGAGCTGCACTGGTCTTAGGGGCCTTCCGAACGTCAAACACTTCATCCAGAATCGTGTCTTTGCCTTCACGGGGGGCGATGACTGGATCCGTAAGCCTGTTAAGTTGCCTTATCAGGCTTAGGACCTGCCAGAAGGCATGTTCTGATTCTTGCTGTTCTCCTCTGCGGGCTGGCAGCTAAGTTCTCTTCCTGGGGTGATACGTGGACATTCCCCTGGGTAGTCGTGGGTTCCTGACGAATCCTTGCAGAGGATTTAGGGACGGTCTTGGAATCCTTGGATTCCCTCCTGGGAGGGATACAGGATCCCAACAACGAGGTTCGAGGGGCCCCTTCCTCACGAGACGATTCTCCTGCCTGAAGCGAAGTCTTCCCCCCTGGTGCCGAGGGGAAGACTACCGCCCCACTGGACTCACCTGAGGACGGAAAGGCTTCGTCCACGGGAGAAGGAGAGAGTACTCGTGCAGGAGAAGGGACCTTCGCGACCGACCTCTTGGGAACCAACTTCGCCCTGGGGGAAGTCACCACGAAGTCCACTCCTCTCTTTCTCTTCAGCGTAGGAGAGACAGCCGTTGGTTTGTTACCCTGGCCGGCGAGTGCTGGTTTCATAACACTCACTAACGCCCGTGCCAGAGGACCAAACCAAGTCTGCTGCTCCAAGGACACAGAGTCCGAAATCCTCGCTAAAGGGAAAGGGATCGGGCGATCCTTTGGAGTGGACACGACGGTACCTGCCTGAGAAGAAGGTGGGGAAGAATGATGTACTAAACTCTCCTCGTCCTGCACTACCAACCTGTGTTTGGATGGAGGTGATCCCGAGTGCCGTCTAGGAGCACGCGTTCCTGCTGCCACCACCGGCTGCGGAATTCACCGCGAACGATGGTCGCGCGAGGGCGAATGGTCGCGCGAAGGCGAATGGTCGCGCGGCAGCGCGGGCGAGCGATCGCGCAGGTGGTGGCGCGGCCGTGGCGCGCAGGCGAGTGGTCGCGCGGGCGCGCAGGCGAGCGGTCGAGCGGGCGCGCAGGCGAGTGGGCGCGAGGGTGGGCAGGTAAATGAACGCGTGTCCGAGGCGACGAACGCAAGCGTTGGCGCGACGGCGAGGGAACGCACTGCCGCGTAGGTGAGGAAGATCGCTGGCGATGTAGATCCACAGGCGATCGATGACAAGCTGGTGAGTGCAGTCGCTCAAGTTTGGCGATGGCGCGATGTGGCATGTCGACGCACTGGCGTGCGATGGTGAACAGTATGCGCAGGTGAATGACCGCGTAATGGTAAGCGATGGCGAGCAGCATGCGCAGGTGAATGATCGCGTGATGGGGTGCGATGGTGATCAGCATCCGCAGGAGGGCGATCGTGCAGGGGCAAGCGATGGCGAGCAGCATGCGCAGGAGGGCGATCGCGTGATGGCGAGCGATGGCGAGCAGCATGCGCAGGTGGGCGATCGCGTGATGGGGTGCGATGGTGATCAGCATCCGCAGGAGGGCGATCGTGCAGGGGCGAGCGATGGCGAGCAGCATGCGCAGGAGGGCGATCGTGCAATGGCGAGCGATGGCGAGCAGCATGCGCAGGCGGGCGATCGCGCGATGGCGAGCTAGAAGCTGGCGAACCATGTTCCTTCAGGAGCGTTGGAGAACGTTGGCACGCTAGCTGTCGCTGTTGAATAGGCGATACTAAGATCGCCTGTGCGCGCTGGCAAGCAGGTAAACGCTGGCGAGCTGGAGATCGCTGGCGAGCAGAAGGTCGACGCGTGTCATGAGAAAGGACAGGTGGCGCGGTGCGTTCACGAGCAGGAACTGGGAGATCGCTGACGCGTTGGCGAACATGTGTTTTTGACACATGCGCAGCACGATGCTGCGTAGCCACAGGACCAGGCAGATGGTGAGCAGGGAGTTCAGCAGGAACTAAAGGGTGGTCAGAGACCGCAGGCCGATGGTCCTCAAATGAGCGCTGATGCTCGGAAGAGAGCTGACGAGCAGGAGAGCGCTGGCGAGGGGGGCGAACATCAGGAGAGAGCCGACGTGCAGGTGAGCGTCGGCGAGCAGGAGTGTCTTGGCGAGCAGGAGATCTTCGACGAGCAGGAGAGCGCTGAAGATCAGGAGAGCGCTGAAGATCAGGAGAGCGCTGGCGAGCAGGAGAGCGCTTGTGCACTAGCACTGCTCGCGTAAGGGAAGCATCCCTTAGCCCCGAAGGTACCGTTGCCCGTCGGGTGACGAGTTCTCCAGAAGGCGAAGATCTGGCAGGAGATGGTGAGCGGTCTGCAGAGAGGTTCAAGGAGGGCGGAGCTGTAGGTTGAGGCTGACGAGGAGAGTCCCCCCCGGAGGATGAAGACCCAAAAAGGCGCCTCTTAGTCCCCCTGTAAGGGGAAGGGAGGCCCTTGTGGCGTAGCGGACGGTGAGCCTTACGGCGGAGGCGGCCTCGGGGAAGATCGTCGGGACCATCGGTCCTCCGAAGGGGAGTCTCCGTTAAAGCACTTCCCTCAGAAGGAAGCGGAGCAGCAGCCGAGACCGAAGGACTCACTTCCCCCTTCGAAGGATGTACGGAAGGAGGAGGAGAGCCTTTAGCACCATCACCCGCAACAGCACCTGCGGCGGAGGGTCCAGCCACGTCGGAGGCCTCTGTCACCACGACGTCGACAATAGACAGAGGGTCTACCTCTGCTACCGCCGGCGACTGCTTAACAGCGGCCCCCAACGAGACAAGGTCAATAAGAGCGACCCTGGAGGGCAAGCCCTTAAGCCCCAGGGACGACCAAATCTGTAAAAGATCATCACTGGATAAGGCATTATCAATAACCTCCCCCGGAGGAGGAGGGGGAACCGCCTCGCTATGGGAGGCGACGCCCTCTCCCCCCACTGAAGGTCGGGAAACAGAACAAGGGCCTGCGCTCCCACTCGGCCGACTCTCCTTAGGAGGCGGACGAGGGGGAGCTTCGGAGGAGGTTTGGGCGGCGGAAGAAGAGTCCCGAGAACCTTCCTCCTTCAAGGCTAACCCCGGAGGAGAACGGTCTCTCTTGGACTTCTTCTTACGCCGACGGCCCAACCTCTCCCACTGGGAGGCAGACCACTCCCTGCACTCACGGCACATGTTCTCCTGGTCACACCGTCGGCCCCGACATTGAGGGCAGAGGGTGTGCGGATCCGTATTTACGTCCGACATGAAAGTCCCACAAGGACGACCGGCAACTCCAGGGCATGTACGCATTGTAAAGAAATAACTGAAGGTCAACTTCCAACCAACACACACGCTGAAAAGAAAAAGCAGAAAATTAAAGGCTGTCACGAGGGCGATGAGCAGACCCGTCTGATCACTGCCGAGCCAAAAGTGAAGTGAAGCAAGTCACCGGTGTGTGGAGGGGGGAGGGGTAGCAAGCTACCCTTCCCCACCCCCCGCTAACTAGCGCGGGGGTAATTAACCCTCGTTAAAACTATTGGCTCGTCATTTCAGCTGCGCTAAAAGGTAAACCCTCTGTAAATAGCGTGGTTTGTATTTCGGTTACGGAACAAAGTTATTTTGTAGATGGGTATCATTTATATTTTCAGTAGTTTTTAGCATTCTTTGAAGTATTTTTAGCAAGTCAAACAATACAGATTGATGCATAACTAAATTTTTCCTGAATTTTTTTCGGAGTCGGGGTCGCGCGCGACCGAGTATACCCTTAAAGGGGTGTCCGAGGGTTAAGAGCCGCAATGATGGGGTTAAGAGAGGAAACCAATCTGGAATCTAAGACAAGATTATGCAACAGGTGAGTCTTAAACAAGTCAGCATGTCTAAGCATTAAAAAAAGCAAACAGTTAAGTTTAGTTCAAATTTTGTTCACCTCGTCAAGAATTGAGGGTATCATATGATATGCCATGCCATCCACCTACGTAATGCAAGATAGTTTAGGAGCGCTTACTCTGGCAAGTGGAGGGATATTAGGTTCCTGACTACCAACTCGCTCTTATGCCTTATAATCAATTTGTCTAATAGAGACTAATATTGCAATAAGGCAAGGGTTTAGTAGCAAAAGGGGATAAAGAATTGAAAATTTGAGGTTCATCTAAACAGTGCAGCAAACTTTCAGAACCCTTACAAAAAGTGACACTAGACTCAACTTAGGCAGGAAGGTTAGGTAATGCAATCGGGCAGTTATGATCAGAATCACCACTTTTAAGAGATGAATTACTGGACTGAATTAACAAAGGAAGCTAGAGATGGCAAAAGGTTTGAAGCTCATCACTATGGAAAGTGGCTTATTATGTGATTATTAAAAGTGGAGGTCTCATTATCGTCATCATCCTCCGCCATAGTCAACGAGCCTAATCTTCCCTGGATTTTTCTCTGATATAAGCAAGTTCCCTTTAGTGCTTTGAATGTCTAACTTGATTGGATACACCTGAAACATACTTTCCATACAAGGGACCACGAGGCAAGCACTTTCTCACAGCAGCTACTTGAATAACATTATTGCTGTCGACATGATACACAGAGAATCCAGATCTTGACTTTACAGGAACAATGCACTTGACCACTCCATGTAGTAACTATTAACAAATCCAAGAGATATCATTTTTTAACAATCTACAGTATGTCTGAATTAAAGTGTGTTGACAGAGAAACTGAAGAGACAAATAGACTGGAGCGTCCGATACCACTTACAGCTAGAATGTTCCTTCCTTTACTAAGACAATGTGTTTATTGAAGGGGAAGAAAATGTTAAAATTTTAAAATTTTCCAAAAATTTTAGATAAATGTTGGTTAAAATGGCATTTCGAGAAAAAGCAATATGAACATCATTGGATTGGAGGTGTATAGAAATATCTTTTTATTCTAACAACCCTAAACATAATACAGTGGAACCTCTACACACGAACGTATCTACATCCGAATTTTCCAACATCCGAAGTAAACTTTGAGCAATTTTTCGACTCTACACCCGAATTTTATTTCGACACACGAAGTAAGCAATTTTCGTCGTACCGGCTGTATCCGAATTTTTCGACACGCGAAGTACAATTCGAACACATTCATACTCTACACCCGAATTTTTTTTCGACACCCGAAGTAAACAATACCCGTGCACGTATCAGATGGTACTCAAAGCGCCGGATGTATTTTTTATTTCCGCCGATAGAAGGCAGCATTTCTACCTCGGAGGGACCCTCAATTAGCGTGGCTTGGGACATTCCTCTGTTCTCGTCGGCTTTGTGTGGTTGTGCCTTGTGCGTTCTGCTATTAAGTGTGTTTTAATCGGGATTTTTTACGTTCATCCTTTTACGGTATTTTACGTAAATCATGGGTCCTAAAAGGCTTAGTTTCGCAAGTGGTAGTGGTAGTGGTGAGAAAAGGAATAAGGAAATGCTTTCTTTAGAAGTAAAGCAAGGAATTATTGAAAAGCATGAGCGTGGCGTCCGTGTGAGTGAACTTGCAAAAGAACATCACGACGAACTTACTACAGAGGAGCTCAAGGAACTCCATGCTATGTCTGAGCCCATGAGTGATGACGAGGAAGGGATCGAGGAGGTAGAACATGTGTTTGGTTCGCCGCAAATAAAAGAGGTGTTAGGAAAATATCAAGACGTGGTCGACTTCATCGACAAATACCATCCAAAGAAATTGCAGGTTTGTCGTGTAGTTGCACAGTTTGATGATGTTTCCCTAACTTATTTTCGAAACATTCTGAAAAGCTGTACCAAGCAACTTTCTATCGATAGCTTCTTTAAAAAACTACGAAGCGAACTCGTGATGAAGAAGAAGGAAGTGGCTCAAAGAAAACGGCAAAGAGTGAAGCGAAAGAAAGTGAAACAAAGAAAACGGCAAAGATTGAAGAGAATAAAATTCAATCAATTTTAAGTGTAGAGTGAAAGTGATTAAAATTAATCATCAAAAAGAAAAAAAAATGTAAAAAAAAATATAAAATATAAAATAAAAAAAAAATAAGCTAAGTTAGGTTAAAGTTCACTTAGTGTAAGTTAGAATAAGTTACGGTAGTGTACGTTTATCGTAGTCAACCTCTCTACCTCCTCGCCGCCCGTCCGTCTCCTCTCTGCGTAGCAAGACCAACACCTGCGCTGGACTTTCTAAGGTAAAGTGACGCTAAAAACCCGTTTCTTATTTATTATTTCTTGATAATTATTCTTTTTTACATGTCTATTATCTAATTTAGAATGCATATTGTCATGTGTAATTATGTGTAGTAATTTATTAAGGAGTTATCATAGGTTTTTGGGCTCAACCACGGATTAATCCTATTTCAATGTATTCTTATGGGAAAATTCGTTTCTATATCCGAACATTTTCTACATCCGAAGTCGGTTGTGGAACGGATTAAATTCGTATGTAGAGGTACCACTGTACAGTAAATATTCTTGATAATGCAAAAATTATATAGGACTTAAGGGGAGCGTCCGCCATGTCCGCCATATTTTTTTTCTAATGATCCAAATTACACCATTTCTATATATGTTTTAGACATATATAATACCTTCATCATATAAAAATTTCAAGTCATTTGATCAAAAAACTTTTGGATTTATTAGCAAAAATCATGATTTAGAAAAAAAATTTAGGTACATTTTTCCCCACAACTATAATACCAATTGTATTGAAACTTATACCATAAAAACTACTCTATCAACCGAACAATTCTGTCAGACAGAATTTTGATTTTCCTTTCGGTTTTTTTTAATAAATTTTTATTTTTTTTTCCTCGTCTAGACGGAAAATAATCGTGAAAAAAAATATAAAAAGAAAATAAAAATTTTGTCTGACAGAATTGTGGGATCTTTATTCTTCTTTTCAATGATATCTTTCTCTCTAATATCGAACAACAAATAAGCGAGAAAAATGTACCTAAGTGTGAATAAGTATGTTTTTGAGTTATGAGCTCCCAAAGATTTGCAACACATTTCCGCTTCTTTTGTTAAAGAAATCAAAATACATGTAATATTATTATGATAACTTTTATTGTTTATTCTTACATAAATGCACCCTAAACGAGGTATTTGAACTCTCAGTTTACTATTCCTATGTTAGAGTTGCCAGCGATCTCTCCTTGTTGCCAGTGTTTTAGTTAGCAGGTTTCAGCTCTGTACTCTTATTCATGTTTCCCTCTTTCTTGGTTCTTTTTTCTTGTTCTCCACTTACTTTTTGTTCTTTCTATCACCTTATGTAACATTGGCATTGCTATAAAGTTCCAGAGGACGTTGTGAAAGCACAATCTACATACGAACTTCAAGTAAATAAACACATGCATTATAATTTCTATATGTCTTTGGAAACTTTGCTGATGTTCTCGCAGCTGGTAGTTTTCATATTCCTGCCCTCTACCAATGCCTTTCATTTCTGCCAGAAGTACGATATATCAAAACATAAGAGAGAGAGAGAGAGAGAGAGAGAGAGAGAGAGAGAGAGAGAGAGAGAGAATTATAGTATTTGTATAAATGGCAGTTTTAGATAATTCGAGAGAGAGAGAGAGAGAGAGAGAGAGAGAGAGAGAGAGAACTACGATTCTGTCAAACTCAGTCTTGTTGACGACGCAGTAAGGATGACGTCATCATTTAAAGACCGCTATATCCTCATTGTTTAGAAAAGTGATTGACTGTTTGTTCTTTTTATGACCTTGGGTAACATTGGCCTTGCTATAAAGTTCCCGAGGACGTTGTGAAAACACAATGTACATACGAACTTCAAGTAAACAAACACATGCATTATAACTTCTAAAATCGTTTGGTAACTCTGGCTTCTGTTCTCGTAAGAGTAGATTTCGTTCATCTACGCTCTACCAATGCATTCCATTTCTGCCAGACGTACGATAGCTCGAAACATAAGTGAAAAATCGCTATAGATATGCAAAAATAACACACAAAGACGATTTTGTCAAACTCAGTCATGCAGACGACACAGTAAGGATGACGTCATCATTTAAAGACCGCTATATCTTCGTTATTTGTAAAAATAATTGGCTGCAACTTCTGGGGAGCATGTACGATATGTTTACGCATACATAGAAGCAATAAAACTATTTTCGATTTCTGAAAGTTATGTCAAAACCCCATGGCGGACGGTCCCCTTAAGCTATTGAATATATATTACAGTATTTTATATGCTTAATGAAAATCTTAACAATTTTACAGAAGACGAAGATAACATACAACAATACTTATGTAAGATAAAACTTCTGTTTGTCTGACCTGGGTGGAGTAGAGGGTGCCATCATATTTGCAAAGAATTCTTGGTTTGGAAGACAACCCCTTATCATATCTGACACAGTAACTATGGTGTCAGTTAATATATCAACTGGAACTCCAGAAGCCATTAATAAGGATGTTAGGGCCTGTAACAGACCACAGTTATTCATAACTTTCTGACATGAAGTAACTACCTGCGCTGAATTCTGTGGAGCAACCAGTGTTTGAACAAGCTGTATGAAAAAAAGAAAAAAATTTGTGACAGAAAACATACATCACCTGTATTTCATAAGTGCAAAACTATAAAGGAGGAAGAATCAACATTATAAAATTTAAGACTATACAATAACATCCCTAATCTTGTCTAAAAGTATAAAAGCTTAAGCTACTTTTACCTCTATACACATTTCTGAGTAAGCTCTTCCATTTACAGGTTACAAGAGATATAAGTTCTCTCCATTTTATTCTATCTTGATTACAGGATTACCATTTTCCAAGATTTCTTGAGGTCCCCCTGCCACTTCAATAGTGTTATTTTTTAACAAACTATTCCTCATTCCTACTCATCACATGTCCAAACCATCTCAATCTTTGAATTCTTGGCCTACTCCAAAGATTCTGAAAAGCACAGCTCTCTACTGACTTCTTGTTCATAGTGCTACATGATCTTACCACTGTATTCCAGTCATAAATATCAACATTTTAAGGTCACGCCTTATCCCTTTCATTTTTTTTATCAGTGCATATGTTTATGCTATATTTTGTAGTATAAGCCTTACGTACAGTGCCCTTCAGAAGTGGAATATCTCTGATCTTATTAATGTTTCAATAATTTTATGTATGATATTAAATGCTAGCAACGGCATCAAACTAGTGGGCCAAGCAAAACTCTGTGATGAAAGCAGAAGTCACTCACTAAGACATCTGTCTAAATTCTTAAATAAAAAATTTGGAGATAATTTGTATTTTTCCTAGCATACAAACTTGAAGCTATTTATATGGGCATTACCGCTGAAAGACAAGCCAAGACAATTCTAGAGAGGGATAACTACCCACATCTGCTGGTTAGTGAGTGAGGGGTGGTGTAGTCCAGCTACCCCGCTCACTCACACCCCTCAGCTGAGTAACCATTTTTGATTTCTGGAGAGACTTCTTGGGGACAGGATGGTGGGTCAATTTGTACAAATAGCTTCAGGTTTGTATGCTAGGAAAAATACAAATTATCTCTAAATTTGTTATTTGTTCCGGCGCAAATACAAACCCTTAGATATTTATAGGGGTGAGTTACTCTTAGGAGGGAGGAAGTCCTTACCAACTGGCCTTGGCTATGACCCGTGGTTCTCTCTATCTTGATCTGAGATCAAAGTAGAAGGAACCCTAACCTCGCTAAAATCAAGTGCCGATACAGGGTAACGTACTGGTGGCGGTCTGCAGAAGCTTGTGCACGAGAGCAACCAGTAACGTGGCTTGTCTTTACGTAGGAGCTTGAGTACAAGCCTAAAGTTCTAAGACTTACCCCATACCCTCCCTCAAGAGATATTGGGGATGTAGCAAAGCATTATATATATAATTAGGATGCACAAGGGAAATGAGTCTTACCTGAAGAGAGGTGAGGTCAGCTATGCTGAGGTTTGCAGTGCTGTTTTCCCCAGGGGGAACTAAGGTAACCTAAGCCATCAACCTTTTGCTACTTGACCATCAAGGAGTTTGAGGCATTAAATCACTTGTTGTGCGGCCACCAAAGGACCAATGGAAAAGGTCTCCATATTCCTGTGGGTTACATCTTGCACGTCGTGGGCGGTGAAGGTTGTTGGACGCTTCCACATACCTGCGCCACAGAGTAGTTTTTCTTGAACGCCAGGGACGTTACAATGCCCCTGACATCATGAGCTCTGGGTTGTTTGGAAGGAGGAAGGTCTGGATTGAGAGCTCTCTCAATCACTTTCCTGATCTAAGAGGAAATAGTACTCCTAGTGACCCTCCTCTTGACCTTCCCCGTGCTAACGAAAAGCGCCTGCACACGGGGGCAAGCTACTGCTGTTCTTTATGAGTAACACCTCAGACTCCTTACAGCCATTCTTATGCAACCTGTTGCGAAAAGCCTCTCTGTGTAAGGAGGTGCTGGACAGTCTCCAAGCGTGAAGCCGATGCGAAGCTACGTTTCTGTGGTGAATGTTGGCATGAGGTTGTTTGAGCAGGTCGTGCCGTTGAGGGAGTTCCCTCTGTGGTTCAATGATGATAGTAGACATGCTTATTTGGAGAAGCAGGAGGCCTATCACCTTTGGAAGGGTAACAGATCAGATTTGACCTGGTGAAACTATACTCAGCTTCGAGCTTTTGCTCAGAGAGTTTATGCCTCAACTGAAAAAGAATGCAATTTAATCATAAAAGAAACCCTTTCTGGTACAACTCAGGAACATAAATGGTGGTCTACCCTCAAATCTGCACTCTTTGGTGTAGTTGCAACAGTTCCTCCTTTACTTAAACCAGATGGCTCAGTCACTCCCTGTCCAAAGGAAAAGGCAACCCTTTTGGCTGATGTTTTTAACAGTAAACAGAGTAATAAAAAACTTGAACTTCCTCATTTCTGTTTTCCTGAGGCTAAACTAACTAGTTTAGCTTTTCGATCTCGTGAGATTAAAGCTCTGTTGATGGACCTTGAGGTTATGGAGGTGTAGACCCAAATGGTATTTTTCCTTTGTTTTTTATAAAGACAGCAGATTTCTTAGCTCCAAAGTTAACTGTTATTTTGTGCAAGTTAGCAAGAAGAGGAGCTTTTAGCACTTGTTGGAGAATTGGTAATGTTACTCCTCTATGTATATGTGTTTGTGGTAGCTCAAGTCCCACTGATTACCGCCCAATTTCCATAACTCCCATATTATCTAAAGTTTTTGAAAGTCTTCTGACAAAACGTCTTAATAGGTTTGCTGAATGTAATCACCTACTCCTTAGTTTGCAATTTGGTTTTCATAAAGGCCTTGGAGCATGTGATGCCCTTCTTACAATCTTCAATGAAGTACAGAAATCCCTTGTTTGTGGTCAGGAAGTTCGTATGATTGGCCTTGATTTTAGTGCTGCCTTTGACCATGTTAATCATGAGGCCCTTGTTTTCAAACTCAAACAGTTGGAGTGGGTGGTCGTTTCTTAGCATTATTATTGATTTTTAAGTAATAGATCTCAAAGAGTTATTGTTGATGGGCACCACAGTGAGTATAGGAATGTGATATCCAGTGTTCCACAGGGTAGTGTTCTTGGCCCATTACTTTTCATACTATATACACATGACATGTGGTTTGGCCTAGAAAACAAGCCGTTTGCATTTGCAGATGATGCTACTCTCTTTGCATTAATTCCATCCCCTGAATGTAGATCTGGGGTTAGTGAGTCCCTTAATAGAGATTTAGCTAAAATTAGTGCATGGTGCAAATTATGGGGTATGAAGTTGAATCCTAACAAAACTCAAAATATGATTGTAAGTAGGTCAAGGACGGTGGCTCCTCAACATACGGACCTCAGTATTGATAATGTTTCTTAGAATTTGTATGACTTTTTAAAATTTTAGATGTGATTCTCAACAGCAAATTTACTTTTGAGAAACACATTAGGTCTGTGTCTTCTTCAATTGCACAAAAAATTGGCTTATTGAGAAAATCTTACAAGATTTTCAGTGATCAATCTATTCTGAAGAAGTGTTTTAATTCTTTCATTCTACCTTGTTTTGAGTATTGTTCTCCTGTCTGGTGTTCAGCTGCTGATTCTCATCTTAATTTGTTGGACAGAAACTTACGGTCTATAAAATTTCTTGTTCCTGATCTAATATTAATCTTTGGCACCGTCGTTCAATTAGTTCATTATGCATGTTGCATAAGATTTTTCATAACTCTGACCATCCTTTACATTCAGATCTCCCTGGACAATTCTATCCTGTTCGTAATACTAGGCAGGCAGTTAATTCTAATAGCCAGGCCTTTTCCATCATGAGGCTCAATACTACACAGTATTCTAGAAGTTTTATTCTAGCTGTTACCAAGTTGTGGAATGATCTTCCTAATCGGGTAGTTGAATCAGTAGAACTTCAAAAGTTCAAAGTTGGAGCAAATGTGTTTATATTGACCAGGCTGACCCGAGTCTTTTTATTGTTTATATACGACATATTAGTTTTTGACGTTGTTAATAGTTTATATAGGACATATCTGTTTTGACGCTGTTATTGTTTTTAGAATGAAATATTGTTAATTTTTCTCATCATTTATTTATTTCCTTATTTCCTTTCCTCACTGGGCTATTTTTCCCTGTTGGAGCCCTTGGGCTTATAGCATCATGCTTTTTCAACTAGGGTTGTAGCTTGGCTAGTAATAATAATAATATCGCCGAGAGGAGTTGCAGGAGGTCCGGGAACCACTCTGCATGATGCCATAGCGGAGCTATTAGAGTCATTCACAAGTTGTTGCTTGCTCGTACATGGTTGAGAACTTTTCTCATCAGACAGAACGGGGAAACGCATAAGCGTCCAGGTTTATCCACCGTTGTTAGAAAGCATCTTGTCAAAGAGCTTGAGGATCCAGGACTGGGGAGCAGTATAACGGGAGCCTGAATTTCAGGGCCGTTGTGAACAGATCCAGAGTCAAGGAACCCCACAAAGTTAGGACTTTGTTTGCTACTAGAGGATTCAAAAACCACTCAGTGCCCATTACCCGAGTCACTCTACTCAGATTGTCTGCCAGCACATTCCGTTTGCCTGGAATGAAGAAAGCTGATAGGGTCACCGAGTTGTCTTCTGCCTATCTGAATATCTCTACTGCAAGATGGCACAGCTGCTGCAAAAAGGTACCACCTTATTTGTTTGGATAAGATACTACCATGGTATTGTCGCTCATCAATACCACGGAGTGCCCCCCAGGACCTGGTGGAACTGATTAAGGGCCAGGAAGGCTGCCCTCATTTCTTAAGAGATTTATGTGCTGGTACCTTTCTGATTCAGACCATTGGCCGGAAATGTAGTGGTGCAGCAAGTGGGGCCCCAGCTTCTTTTGATGCATCTGAAAAGAGCATCAACTCTGTGCATGGGAGAAAGAAGGAGGTCGACCTCTTTGAAGAGGTTCAGATCTGCCAGCCACCACCTGAGGTTCGACCGTTCCTCTAGTCCTATGTGGACTAGACGATCCCTGGAATTGCTGGACTGATTCCATTGGGATTTCAGGTGCCCCTGGAGAGATCTCATCCAGAGGCGACTGTTGGGAACCAGTTGGGTCAGAGAAGACAGGTGACCGAGTAGGCGAAGCCAACTCTGCTCTGGGAGCTCTTCCCGTCTGAGAAAGGTCTGTGCTACCTTCCTCAGCCTCTCAATCCTTTCGTCCGATGAGAAAGCATTGTGCCTTAGGGTGTCTAAACGCATGCCCAGGTAAACCAGTTCTTGAGAAGGAAGCAGATGAGACTTCTCAAGGTTTACCATGATCCCTAGATCCTGGCAAAACCTTAGAAGTTTGTCTCGGTGGCGGAGAGGGACCGCCTCCGAGTCTGCTAGAATCAGCCAGACGTCCAAGTATCTTGGGAGACGGATGCCTACTCTGTGAGCCGAATATGACACTAGGGCGAACACACTCGTGAAGACCTGGGGTGCTGTGGAAAGACTGAAACACAGCACCTTGAACTGGTAATGCTTCTGGTCTAACATTGTGGAGAAATAGTTATGAAAAATAAAATTATTTCTAGATTTATTATTTATTATCATTAGTTAGGTTAAAATGTATTTGTATAATGCATTATTCAATTTCATAAATTTTGTATATTGTTTATTTGATCTACAGTCCATCTCTAAAAGAATTCTTTTCATTACAGTGGCGGTGCCCTGCACCCAGCAGGGATTATAGGCTAGATGAAGTTGTCAATAGAAAATTTACTCAAAACCTGTTTTTTTGTTATGACTTCTTCCCGTACAATGATGAGTGATTCAAGCATGCCCTACTACATTGTGATATAATTAAGATTAAGAGCAAATGAAACTAGACAATAAAGAAGAAATGAGACTGAATACTATAGTTTATTGATCTACATGTTTATCCAGGAAAAACCATAAAATCCTTGGAAAAGGAGCAATCTAGAGACTCCTAAGTATTACAGTGAAAAAAGAAATAGTGACAGTGAGAGTACTGACCAAGAATTATGCCAAAGTCAGAGCAACTTTAACCATATGTGTTATTGTATGATTATTCTTATCACTAACAGATGTTGTCCCATCATAGTGCAATTGTTTTTTTTTTCACATATTGACACAGAGTTTCCATGGATAGTGTTTCACATACTTGTCCCCAGAAACAAGTGAACATAAAGTGGCATAGAAAAGGTTTCAGCAGCAGCCAAATGTAAGTGCTGTCAATGTCCAAACCCAGCTGACTGTTCATTCAGATATTGAACCACAGTATTATGGGGTTCTCTTTTAAATTTGAAGTTTTTTGTATCATATGCCTGGAACTTTCTCTGGATAATATCTACATTAAACGGAAAGGCTCTGTCCTGATGTTAACAATTAGAAAATTTGCATCACAAATCAGATAGGGCTTTATCCTGAAAAGGGGCTTTTATATGTTATATCTTATTCTTTGTGTGTGTGTGACTCTCCAATCAAGAGGAGGGGCCTCAAAATATGATTATAACTGGTCTCGCCTCTTATCCAGTTTCAGAGGGGTAGAATAACCATGAAATACTGTATATCACTGAGGATTGTAAGTTTTGTCTAGCACTTTTTTTTTTTTTTTTTTTTTTTTTGTCTTTCTGGTGTAGAGATGAGAATGTAGTCAGGTCCAATGTGCAACCTTGTTTTATAATCCTTTTGATCTTGATGCACGCAATCATTCAAATTACATTTGAATTTAGCCAAGATATGTATACTATTTATACTTCTATATTTACTGTATATCATTCTCTAGATTGAATCCTAAGAGGCTCTGCTTGGATATATATAGGTCGCTGCTTCTGGTTGTTGGAGACCTGTACTTTCTCCTCACTATTTTTTCTCTAAAAATAAACATTTCTTCCATTTTTGTAAACTGTATTTTCTTCCAGTACATAATAAGTGTCCCCTTCTCAGCCACTAATTTGGACTTTTTTTTTTCTTTGGTATCATTGTTTTTTCCCTTTTTATTTTTTTTTTCCTCTACTAATGTTTAGTACTTACATAACCTGAAATCGTCTTACCTATGAATAATATTATACAACGACAGTTTTACTAGGTCCTCTTGCCCAGTATAAAATCAAGGGTTGGTGCCCAGTGCTCAGTTCTCTTGACCTATTACCTAGATTTTTGGGTATTCCACCATTTTACCTTTATGTGTAGTGAACGTTGGAGTGTTGTCGACACTTGGACACTAGCGTGTGAACTACATCTGGCCACAGTCCGCAAACCACTACAACATGAATCTTAGATACTTCCTGGAAGACGTATGGATTGGGATCTGGAAGTATACGGTCTTCAGATCTAGAGTACACATGAAATCCTACCGGTCTTATCTGAGAGAGAGAGAGAGAGAGAGAGAGGGGAGAGAGAGAGAGAGAGAGAGAATCATCTCGATTTTCCAAGACTCGGCCCAGTAATGAAGCCATCTCTGCCAGCGGTTTTGTATGCATCCCCCCCCCCACCCCCCGATGGACGAATGGGAAGACTGCCTTTCCTAGTGGGATCAGCCTCAGACGAATCCCCTCTTCCCTTTACCTCCACGAAAGGACTTCTTTCCTCGAAAGGCCTGTTTAGAACCCTTCTGACCATGTTGTTTAGGGTCTCTAGCCCTTTTTATTTGCGGTTTCGGAGCTGGTTTCCGCTGTGGCTAAGAAGTGTAAGGCCTGACTGTCAAGACCTTTTGGATGAGGGAGTCCTGGCTGGTCTTCCTCCACCTCTCTACCGCCCGCTCAACATCCTCGAGGTTGAAAAGAGAGCTGCCTTTGACCGTGTTAATCATGAGGCCCTTGTTTTTTCAAACTCAAACAGTTGGGAGTGGGTGGGTCGTTTCTTGGCATTATTATTGATTTTTTAAGTAATAGATCTCAAAGAGTTGTTGTTGATGGTCACCATAGTGAGTATAAGAATGTGATATCCGATGTTCCACAGGATAGTGTTCTTGGCCCATTACTTTTCATATTATATGCACATGACATGTGGTTTGGCCTAGAAAACAAGCTTGTTGCATATGCAGATGATGCTACTCTCTTTGCATTAATTCCATCCCCTGAAAGTAGATCTGGGGTTGGTGAATCCCTTAATAGAGATTTAGCTAAAATTAGTGCATGGTGCAAATTATGGGGTATGAAGTTGAATCCTAACAAAACTCAAAGTATGATTGTAAGTAGGTCAAGGACGGTGGCTCCTCAACATCCGGATCTCAGTATTGATAATGTTTCTTTGAATTTGTATGACTTTTTAAAATTTTAGGTGTGATTCTCAACAGCAAATTTACTTTTGAGAAACACATTAGGTCTGTGTCTTCTTCAATTGCACAAAAAATTGACTTATTGAGCAAGTGTTTTAATATTTTCGGTGATCAATCTATTCTGAAGAAGTGTTTTAATTCTTTCATTCTACCTTGTTTTGAGTATTGTTCTCCTGTCAGGTGTTCAGCTGCTGATTCTCATCTTACGGTGATCAATCTATTCTGAAGAAGTGTTTTAATTCTTTCATTCTACCTTGTTTTGAGTATTGTTCTCCTGTCAGGTGTTCAGCTGCTGATTCTCATCTTAATTTGTTGGACAGAAACTTACGGTTTATTAAATTTCTTATTCCTGATCTAGATATTAATCTTTGGCACCGTCGTTCAATTAGTTCATTATGCATGTTGCATAAGATTTTTCATAACTCTGACCATCCTTTACATTCAGATCTCCCTGGACGATTCTATCCTGCACGTAATACTAGGCAGGTAGTTAATTCTAATAGCCAGGCCTTCATCATGAGGCTCAATACCACAAAGTATTCTAGAAGTTTTATTCCAGCTGTTACCATCCATCCATATACCAAGGCACTTCCCCCAATTCTGGGGGGTAGCCGACATCAACAAGAAACAAAACAAAAAAGGGGACCTCTACTCTCTACGTTCCTCCAGCCTAACCAGGGACTCAGCCGAGTTCAGCTGGTACTGCTAGGGTGCCACAGCCCAACCTCCCACATTTCCACCACAGATGAAGCTTCATACTGCTGAGTCCCCTACTGCTACTACCTCCGCGGTCATCTAAGCCACCGGAGGAAGCAGCAGGGCCTACCGGAACTGCGTCACAATCGCTCGCCATTCATTCCTATTTCTAGCACGCTCTCTTGCCTCTCTCACATCTATCCTCCTATCACCCAGAGCTTTCTTCACACCATCCATCCACCCAAACCTTGGCCTTCCTCTTGTACTTCTCCCATCAACTCTTGCATTCATCACCTTCTTTAGCAGACAGCCACTTTCCATTCTCTCAACATGGCCAAACCACCTCAACACATTCATATCCACTCTAGCCGCTAACTCATTTCTTACACCCGTTCTCACCCTCACCACTTCGTTCCTAACCCTATCTACTCGAGATACACCAGCCATACTCCTTAGACACTTCATCTCAAACACATTCAATTTCTGTCTCTCCGTCACTTTCATTCCCCACAACTCCGATCCATACATCACAGTTGGTACAATCACTTTCTCATAGAGAACTTTCTTTACATTCATGCCCAACCCTCTATTTTTTACTACTCCCTTAACTGCCCCCAACACTTTGCAACATTCATTGACTCTCTGACGTACATCTGCTTCCACTCCACCATTTGCTGCAACAACAGACCCCAAGTACTTGAACTGATCCACCTCCTCAAGTAACTCTCCATTCAACATGACATTCAACCTTGCACCACCTTCCCTTCTCGTACATCTCATAACCTTACTCTTACCCACATTAACTCTCAACTTCCTTCTCTCACACACCCTTCCAAATTCTGTCACTAGTCAGTCAAGCTTCTCTTCTGTGTCTGCTACCAGTACAGTACCATCCGCAAACAACAACTGATTTACCTCCCATTCATGATCATTCTCGCCTACCAGTTTTAATCCTCGTCCAAGCACTCGAGCATTCACCTCTCTCACCACTCCATCCTACAAGTTAAACAACCACAGCGACATCACACGTCCCTGTCTCAGCCCCACTCTCACCGGAAACCAATCGCTCATTTCATTTCCTATTCTAACACATGCTTTACTACCCTTGTAGAAACTTTTCACTGCTTGCAACAACCTTCCACCATCTCCATATAACCTCATCACATTCCACATTGCTTCCCTATCAACTCTATCATATGCTTTCTCCAGATCCATAAACGCAACATACACCTCCTTACCTTTTGCTAAATATTTCTGTTACCAAGTTGTAGAATGACCTTCCTAATCGGTTAGTTGAATCAGTAGAATTTCAAAAGTTCAAAGTTGGAACAAATGTTTTTATGTTGACCAGGCTAACATGAGTCTTTTTATAGTTTATATATGACACATCTGTTTTTGACTTTAATAGTTTATATCGGACATATCTGTTTTGACGTTGTTACTGTTTTTAGAATTTATTGTTAATTTATTCTCATTTATTTATTTTCTTATTTCCTTTCCTCACTGGGCTATTTTTCCCTATTGGAGCTCTTGGGCTTATAGCATTTTGCTTTTCCAACTAGGGTTGTAGCTTGGCTAGTAATAATAATAATAATACCTTCAAAAGGTGTGTTTCTGAGTCTCCCCACCTCGGCCTGAGAGAGCAGTCTATGGAATCTTCCTATGACAGCATCCCTCCTCTTTAGGATGGTGTTGGCCTAGAGGTTCACCACCTGATGGGAGAGAAATTCAATGGCCCGAGTACCAGACAATAAGAAAGTCTCTATAGACTTCCTGGAGGACTCCTGAGACCAGTCCGAGTCAGTTGTCCTAAAGATCCCAATCAGAAGTCAAGCCCCGAAGTGACCTGCATGGCGTAATTACTGACCTTCTCAAAGGACGTGGCCCTCAAGACTGCCTCTATGGAATGGTCAAGAGGCAAAGTAAGTAGAGACTCACCGAGGATTTCGTAATGCCTCCTCTGAAAAACATACTAAGGAGGGAGGAGCTTGGAAGATGGGTTGGAACAGAGAGAGGAGGAAGACTCAGTTGCCTTGGACACTGCCTTCTGTTTGGCACTCCTCAACCCCTTTAACCAGGGCAGAGCTGCACTGGCCTCCGGGGGTTTCCGAGTACCATAAAACTGATTCAAGACCTTTTCCTTCCCATCAAGAGGGACTACCAATGGATCTGGCTGCCCATGGATGGAACGAATGCAGGATACCACCCGCCAGAAGGCATGTAACGACTCCTTCCTTTCATCCTCCGTTAACTTGGGGCTAGCGGCAGCTGGCAAAGCGTCGTCCTCGAGATGGCTTTGACCTTCCACTTCCTAGCTCTCACCTATAGGTAAGAGTGGGTCCAAGTCATCATCAGGGTAAGACGGAGATAGGGTAACTGTTGTAGACGTGCTCGCTTCCAACTGCTATCAGGCAGAGTAGGGGGAAGCCTGGCCAGGAATTTAGGAATCGTAAACAAATACTTGGGCCCCCTGCCCTAGGGTAGTCGTTCCTCCTTCAGTGAGGGCCTTACAGGCTCTGCTGGTCTGTGGAAAAGATGAGTGTCCTCAGCAGGAGGGGGCACATCACACCTGGTCGTAGGGTGTGCCTCCTTAGGCACTATCTCGACCGGGGAAAAACAGAATGAGTCCCTGTACCAAATCATACTGTCTTCCTTGGGGGTGAAGGATGGATCCTCTTCCTCTTCCCCTTTGGTTTGGCGTGTGGGACCTTGAACTGCAAGGAGCTACCTTGTAGTTCTAGCATGCTTTCTTCCCGAGCTCTCTTGTGAGGGTAGAAGGGTTTCTCCCCGCAAGGGGGAACCACAGGAGCGGAATACTCAGAACTCTTCTTAGGATCGGCTAGAGGAGAGGCCCCAGGAACGAGAGGAGGCAACAGAGGAATCCTAGGAGTTCTTCTTACGGAGTAGGAACAAGGATTGATCCCCACCACAGCTTGTCATATTACGTCAAATAATGCTCGAATCCATGGGGGGGTCGCGGCCTCCCAATGAGCTGGGAGGGAGGTCCTTAGGATGGCACGGATCCCTGGGGTTAAAAACCTCAGAAGGGTTCTTAGCCCTCTTGCCTGTAGGAGGCTTACCCGCAGGGAAGATCAGCACAGACCTCTCCTTGGGGAGTGTGTCTGGGCGTTGTTCCGTGGACGACTGTTGTCATTGGGGCGATGGAAGCCCATGAGACTGGAGAGATTAGTGAACATCTCTCCTGGCAGAAGGTTTCCCCAGGGAAGGGAGACCTTCTGCAGCCAGAAATGGAGATGGTATTTCATCCGAGGACAAAGCAACCACCGTGTCGAGGCGAGATGGGTTCCACGAGGAAGGAAAATCACGAGAACCATCTGTAGCGTGAGACGCTGACATGTCATGCGCTAATGCTCCTAACGCCTCGTGCAACGCTGATTTGTCGCTCGGCACAGTGCAAGACTGAACTGGAGCAGGAGGAAGAGGAAACCCAGGGGGAGGAGCTACCGTGGAGCATAACTCCAGGTTGCGTGACCCATGGGAATCCAAGTGACGAGGACCCTGAAGAACCGCGTCACCAAATCCTGTAGGAGGATGGTTGCCTAAAAGACAAGAGCTGCGAGAGTGTGAAGGCTTAACGTAGCGCCAGTCGCGTGAGCCCGAAGGCTCCACGCAACGAGAGTCCGAAGACACACTGTCCTGAGAGTAAAACTCAGCATGACGAGGGTCACGAGAGCCAACAGGTTCAGTGCAACCGCCTGCAGGCTCAGCGTAACCTGTGTTCAGTGAAATGGGAAACCGAGGTTTTCCTGCTAAATCAATCTGCCAAATTACCCATTCCAGAAGGTTTGCTGTGACTACTTCCTCTAAAACAACACTGAATACCTGGTCCTGATGGGCAGATACTCTAATTGGCCCATGATATTCAAATCTCACTCAGGAGCAGAAAGTCTGAAGAAGCACCTACGTGAATCATTTGTCACATTTGGAATCACAAAAGGGATAATTTCAGATGTTGGACCCCAATTCAAAACTGGTAAGACTCAACAATTAATGTCATCTTCGGATGTATATCACCGTCTAACCTCTGCTGCCAACCCCCTTGCTAACTGCAAAGCTGAGGTTGCAGTGAAAACTGTCATGAGATTCTCACTGACCACACAGGAACAGCTGGCTACCACAACATTGACCGATTCCAGAGAGCAATGCTTATTTACCGGAATTCGGTAAACCCGGAAACAAAAGACCTCGCCTGCAATTTTCCTCTTTGACAGAACTATCAGATCCCCCTCTCCCATCCCCTCGGGTAGATATTGCCCTCATAACACATGGCAAAAAACAATGAAGAACAGAGAAGTGGCCTTAGCAAAGCACCACTCACGAGAATGTGCGAATTGGTCCTTGCGTACCACACAACTGCCACCACTGAAAGTCGGGGATTATGTGTACTTATATAACCTGGTAGGCAATCACCCGAGATAATAGGAACGCACTGGATTGGTTATCAAGGTCCACCAACTTCATCAGTATGCTATTTGAGTCAATGAATCTGGTAGGGTGACACTCGGAAATCGCCAACATCTCTAGAAATTCCGACCTTCCCAGCCATCTCCTGATAGGATTGATCCAGTACCCAACCCCCAGAACCGACTTCAACCAGCCCACGAGTACTGCCCCTACCATTACTGAAATTGCAGAAGGTCCGCCTGACCCAGACGCTGCACCAGTTCTAGTTAAAGTCCCACATACAGAGCCTATGACTCCACATCCAATAACCATAGGGCTGACAACTACAACTCCTATGCAGTTGCCGGATCAAAAGGAACCATTCACCACTCCGTCAAGTTCATCCTCACCAGAGCCCACAACTGTACAACCAATTACTATACTACCACTATCCCTGAGGCGTCTTATACCTCATAACAAACCATGCGTTAGGGAAACAGTGCCTTCAAGACGACATTCCGAGGATTAGTGCGACTGTTCACTTCGAGACCAGGGTCTTCAATGGGTCACAATAATACCCCTCCAGAAAGAGAGATGAGGTCTTTACATTAAATGTATAGAAGTGCCATTGAAAAATGGTCATTAAGTCACATGTACAGTATAACTTTCAATCAGGCTATGCTAATGGACACAGTGTTTTGTGAACTAATCCAGTACAGTACTCCAAAAACTGTCAATGCTCTAAAATGTTGGTAATCACGCCTATTACAGAACTTTCACAAGTTGCTGTTTCCAGCCCTTCAATTTTTACTTTTACCATTTAAAACCATCCCTCTGGGGAAAAAAGTTAGATAAATATGTCATTTACCTCAGTTTATATCTTCCTTATGTTTGTATCTTGTGTTCCAAGTGTAGTGTCTCATCATTCATCTTTTTGATTGAATAAAGAGTTATACAAGGAAGAGAGTATTTTCTTTCTAGTAATCAGTAGTAACACAAATACACATGGAAACATAAGTTAATATAGAATAAGTGAGCATGTTTATCCGATGGTGACAAATCTCGTTTATAGCTTGAGTAGCAGATCCGCAGCCGTGTAATGAAAGGGTTAATAGAATATGATACTGCAGGAAATCTATATTCTAAATAAAGATCATTTTCTTGGAAACCTAAGGTCAAAAGAAATCACATTGTGGACCAGTTGTTCGTAAGAGACATAGGTAGCACTGGAGATAAGATGCACTCCATTTGAACCTGTTATGTAGGATAAATCTCAGGAGGAGAAAAGGAAAAACTTCCAGAAGGACAATACAAGCATCTTTAAACAAAATTGGTAATGGGAAAAATAGGATCAAAATATTTTGCTACATCTTGAGCAGAAAAGAAGAGTTCAAATGGAAAAAGTTCATCTACATGTCATGGCACCAGGGGCACAGATGCAGAAGTGGATGCAGTGCAAGCAGCAGAAAGCAAACAATGTCACAGAAGTACAGAAGCAATCAAAAGAGGCAAATTCTTGGAAAAGAACTTGACCAAAGAACAGTTTGGATAGAAATCAGATCTTGTTGTTGATATAGGAGCTGGTGCAGTAAAACCCATCAGGGAATTGGAAGATTTCCTGGAATAACCAAATCCCTTCTTAATATTCCTCCAAAGAGATGTCTCTTTCAAAAATTTTAAAAGAGGGTACCATAATAACATCAGGATCAAAGTCAGCAAGAGCATGAGGCCTGAAGGATAGCACTTATGCATGGATAGAGGCAATAGGAGCTAATGGGCACAACCAGAATCTTGCATTTTCTGTACGCCTCAGCTCTGGTAGTGGCTGAAGGCAAGGCTAAAGGAATAGAAGGATAATCAACTTGTATTGATAAACTTTTAAAAAAATAAAGAACAAAATAATGCCATGAAGGTATTTTAGGGAACAAAATAATGCCAGGAAGGTATTTTAAGGAACAAAATAATGCCAGGAAGGTATTTTAAGGAACAAAATAATGCCATGAAGGTATTTAGTTAAATCATTTAAAAAAAATTTTTATGTTGACCTTGAACAATTCTATACCATACTACAAAAGACCTGCTTGAACTTCAGTATAAAGAAAGACACAGGAGATGAATGAAGAGAAGAATACTAATCTGGAACGCCATATTTATACCAAAAAAATGCTTCACACTGTTTGTCTACTATTCAAACTTTACTCTACAGACAACACCCTGGGAATTTGTCATAACAACAACCCTAAAGACATACATTGCAAAGAACCACACAAAATCTAACGTTAGATGAATAAAAGGAATACTGCATTCGGAAAATATAAAATGCAGATTTAAAACTAAGCAAACAATACTAAACTAATCAAGCTGGAAAGGTTTGAGCCTCTGAATTATAGTGTTTACCACAATGCATGAGTCTTTAAGCATGTCAAAAGAGAAGGTGATATAAATAAATGCTGATGATGCCTCCCGGTAGTGATATCTGGGTACTACACGAGGTAGTCATAAAATTTACTCTACATATATACATATACCAAGGCACTTCCCCCAATTTTGGGGGGTTGCCGACCTCAAACAAATGAAACAAAAAAGGGGATGTCTCCTCTCTATGTTCCTCCCAGCCTGACAAGGGACTCAACTGAGTTCGGCTGGTATTACTAGGGTGGCACAGCCCACCCTCCCACATTATCCACCACCGATGAAGCTTCATAATGCTGACTCCCCTACTGCTGCTACCTCCGCGGTCATCCAGGGCACAGGAGGAAGCAGCAGGGCCTACCGGAACTGCGTCACAATCTCTTGCCATTCATTCATATTTCTAGCACGCTCTCTTGCCTCTCTCACATCTATCCTCCTATCACCCAGAGCTTCCTTCACTCCATCCATCCACCCAAACCTTGGCCTTCCTCTTGTACCTCTCCTATCAACTCTTGCATTCATCACCTTCTTTAGCAGACAGCCACTTTCCATTCTCTCAACATGGCCAAACCACCTCAACACATTCATATCCACTCTAGCTGCTAACTCATTTCTTACACCCGTTCTCACCCTCACTACTTCGTTCCTAACCCTATCTACTCGAGATACACCAGCCATACTCCTTAGACACTTCATCTCGAACACATTCAATTTCTGTCTCTCCGTCACTTTCATTCCCCACAACTCCGATCCATACATCACAGTTGGTACAATCACTTTCTCATATAGAACACTCTTTACATTCATGCCCAACCCTCTATTTTTTACTACTCCCTTAACTGTCCCCCACACTTTGCATCCTTCATTCACTCTTTGACGTACATCTGCTTCCACTCCACCATTTGCTGCAACAACAGACCCCAAGTACTTAAACTGATCCACCTATTCAAGTAACTCTCCATTCAACATGACATTCAACCTCGCACCACCTTCCCTTCTCGTACATCTCATAACCTTACTCTTACCCACATTAACTCTCAACTTCCTTCTCTCACACACCCTTCCAGATTCTGTCCCTAATCGGCCAAGCTTCTCTTCCGCGTCTGCAACCAGAACAGTATCATCCGCAAACAACAACTGATTTACCTCCCATTCATGGTCATTCTCGTCTACCAGTTTCAATCCTCATCCAAGCACTCGAGCATTCACCTCTCTCACCACTCCATCAACATACATATTAAACAATCATGGTGACATCACACATCCCTGTCTCAGTCCCCCTCTCACCTGAAACCAATCGCTCACTTCATTTCCTATCCTAACACATGCTTTACTACTTTTGTAGAAACTTTTCACTGCTTGCAACAACCTTCCAATAACTCCATATAACCTCATCACATTCCACAATGCTTTCCTATCAACTCTATCATACGCTTTCTCCAGATCCATAAACGCAACATACACATCCTTACCTTTTGCTAAATATTTCTCGCATATCTGCCTAACTGTGAAAATCTGATTCATAGAACCCCTACCTCTTCTAAAACCACCCTGTACTTCTAAGATTGCATTCTCTGTTTTATCCTTAATCCTATTAATTAGTACTCTACCATACACTTTTCCAACTACACTCAACAAACTAATACCCCTTGAACTACAACACTCATGCACATCTCCCTTACCCTTGTATAGTGGTACAATACACGCACAAACCCAATCTACTGGTACCATTGACAACACAAAACATATATTAAACAATCTCACCAACCATTCAAGTACAGTCACACCCCCTTCCTTCAACATCTCAGCTCTCACACCACCCATACCAGATGCTTTTCCTACTCTTGTTTCATCTAGTGCTCTCCTCACTTCATCTCTTGTAATCTCTCTCTCATTCTCATCTCCCATCACCGGCACCTCAACACCTGCAACAGCAATTATATCTGCCTCCCTATTATCCTCAACACTCAGTAAACTTTCAAAATACTCTGCCCACCTTTTCCTTGCTTCCTCTCCTTTTAACAACCTTCCATTTCCATCTTTCACTGTCTCTTCAATTCTTGAACCAGCCTTCCTTACTCTCTTCATTTCTTTCCAAAACTTCTTATTCTCTTCATATGAATGACCCAACCCCTGACCCCACCTCAGGTCAACTTCTCTTTGCCTCACTTACCTTGCGCTTTACCTCCACATTTTTCTCTCTATATCTTTCATACTTCACTATTACTCTGCAGCCATTCTTCAAAAGCCCTCTTTTTCTCTTCCACTTTTACCTTCACTCCTTCATTCCACCATTCACTGCCCTTCCTCATGCTGCCTGCAACAAATTTCTTGCCACAAACATCATTTGCAATCCCTACAAAATTTTCTTTTACTAACTTCCACTCCTCTAAATTACCAGTTTCTCTTACTTTCACTTCGTTATATGCCATTTTCAACTTTTCTTGATATTTACTTTTTACCCCCAGTTTTATTAGCTCTTCAACCCTTAGTAGCTCCCTTTTACATCCACCTATTCTATTCCCCTACTCTTTTGCTACAACTAATTTTCCTTCCACCAAAAAATGATCAGACATACCGTTAGCCATACCCCTAAACACGTGCACGTCTCTCAATCTTCCAAACATTCTTTTAGTTATCAACACATAATCCATTAACGCCCTCTCTACCACTCTTCCATTTGCCACTCTTACCTATGTATACTTGTTTTTATCTTTCTTTTTGAAAAAGCTAGAACTTAACACCATCTCTTGCTCAACACACATATCTACCAGTCTCTCACCACTCTCATTTTACTCTAGAAGTACTATATTTCCTATTCATGTTGCTAAGAACTGTTCAATAAGATAAAGCAGAGAACTATTGGGGAAGGTTTTTGGAAATAAATATGAATCTCGATTAAAAATAAAAATAAGAAAATGCCAGACCAAAATGAACAAGTTAATAACGAAGGCATTAACTCAAAGATAGATAGCCTACAATTGCTAGGAGCAGCAGAAGCACATAAAAAAACATGAAAACCAGATTAGTAGCTTTGAAAGGATTGGTGTGTTGGATTTCAAAATAAATCTATTGACAGAAAACCAGACTAACTAATCTTTACCTCTGCAGACTATAGTAGGAATGAGCCATAAAGAAGATCATAAAGACATGTATTGCAAAGAACCACACAAACTCTAATTTTACATGAATCAAAAGACATACAGTACTGTACTCCAAAAATATTAAGAGCAAAGTACTTGATATTAAACAAACAATACTGAATGACAATGCTAAAAAGAATTGAGCTTTTGAATTAGTGTGTTCAGCAAACCAAATGTTTCTTTAAGAACGTCAAGAAAAAAAAGTGATGTAAATAAACACTGATGCTGCCTCCTTATAGTGAGATCGGGGTACTACATGTGCTAGTCATAATATGTACTCTAGAACTATCCCTCTTCATTGCATAATTGTTGCAAAGCTGCTCTTCGAGAGCTTATAGCAAATGATTATTGGGGAAGATTCATAGAAATAAAAATCATTTTAATTCACTAAAATAATGAGCTCCCAGCCTCAAATATCAAGTATCTGCTAATGATGAAGCGCATCAATAGATGGGGGCTTCCACAGCAGCAACAGTTGCTTACAAAGTCTATGCACAAGACACGTGAGAAAATATACTAATGTAATCGTGGAATTGCAGGCTTGGGTTCCTATTTCAAAGTAATTCTAGGAAATAAAACCAGACTAACATACCTGTAACATATAATGAATATTAGTCACTTTTTGTGCTGACCAACCTTCCTTTGAGTCAAGAGGAAGAGTGAAGAATGATGTCAAACGCTGGATGTAACTTCCTGCAAAAATATTTAGAATATAGTCTATACAGTTAAATTAGTTCAGTTTTTACAGATAATGATAATTATTTACTTTTCTTATTTTTACCGTTCATGATAATTATCTACTTTTCTTAAATATAATTACCAACTCTGCAGTCATGAATTTGTGTATACTGTAGTGGCCATATATAGTGGTATTACAATAACCACCACATTTCATTACCTTTAATGATGGCTAACAAATTCTATTACTCAAATGAAAATATAACTTTATATTAATTTCCATTATATTAAGAGGAATGTTAAATTAATTTGAAACTAAACCTGAGATACATGATTAGTCTGACATCCATTGTAAGAAAGAATATTGGTTAATAACTTTTGAATTCCTCATACTTTTATAAAAAAAAAAAAATATTCTATTATTACAGTTGAGCATAAAATTTCAATGAACTCTCCAAATTGATAGATTTTAATACTATAATGAAAACTTATTTCTATACTCACCTGATGTTCATATGGCTTCTTCACTGGAAGCTCAATTTTCTTGACATTTAGTTCTAAATTAAAAAAGAAAAAAAATCCCTTTTGCCTTTTTTTAATAGATTATGCCGCTAGGAAAATAGTGCGACAATCGAGAATTTATGATGAGAAGCAAAACTTGGGCATTTCAGAGAATCTTTTGTCTTTCCAGTCTTCAAATCAAAACTATTCCTTATCTTCTTGACACTAAAAGTCAGTGGGGAGGAAGATGGACATGAACTGTATATGAACATCACGTGAATATAAACAAATCTTAATATCATAATTCTATTTACTTCCATTAACCTCCCTTGATGTTAACATTGCTACCTTCAGCACTCTCTTGGAGGTGGGTTGACACTGAAGGAAAGAGATAATCATTCATTTATAGTTTTAAAATCAAAGCAAATAATTAAAATTCTATACTCCCCTGTAGTACAGATTATTGGAAACAAACCATCTTATGACGTTTGATGTACGTCAAAACATGCCAGATCCAACACAAGTTGACGCACTGGTTAAGTTATTTACAGATATAGACCACATGGAAGTTAAAATCACTCATATATCCTACAAAAGAGTTCAACACACCTAGGATATATAATTAAAAATGCTTTTCCCCTCCTTGATATTACCCACTCCTTTCTTCAGCCAACCACAGAATACTTTGGAATTCATGCCTTAATTCATGATTTTGTAAGGGTAGTATAATTTTATGTTACCATGCAGAATCACACCACTCTTTAGCCAATGGCAACATTCACTAAGTGAGGCTACACATTAATCTAAATCCGCTGACACCCACAGCTTAGAGAAGCAGCAATCCTCTCAACTCACCCCACCACCTACTGAGACACTTGTGATTCTAGTCTTTATTCATGATTAAGTAAGGGCTGTTTTAGTGTATTTCTATGTTGGCATACATAATCAAATCACACAAGGAGCTTTCTCTAAAGCAAGATGCAGTTATGTCGCTTCCCCCTCCCTACCCAGTACTCAAACTCTGACTTCTATCAACAACGCCATACAAAACGTCAGCCATGCAAGTTGTGGAAAGCTCTGTTTGGTCGAATTTCATCACACTCTTCTCTCTAAAATCACACCCTTTTATCTCCATACTATAAATTACCTAAAAATGTCTCAATCCGTAAAGATTTTCCAATCATTTTCTATAAATTTCTGGATTCCTACATGATTTGCTTGCATCTCCAAATCTTAGGAAATTTCCACAATAACGTATCACTGACCATGTTTGTAGTCCTGAGGGCTGTAAATTTGAGGATATGATATTTCTTTTTATTTTATTTTAATACTTTATTTCTCAGTTATCATATAATTTTCATGTCCTTATATATATAAATATATATATATATATATATATATATATATATATATATATATATATATATATACACATATATATATACTGTATATATTATATATATATATATATATATATATATATATATATATATATATATACATACATTATATATATATATATATATATATATATATATATATATATATATATATATATATATATATATATATGTATATATATATATATATATATATATATATATATATATATATATATATGTGTGTATATATATATATATATATATATATATATATATATATATATACACATTATATATATATATATATATATATATATATATATATATATATATATATATATATATATATACAGTATATATATACATTGAACCCTCGCTACTTCGCGGTTCGACCATCGCGGATTCACCACTTCGCGGGTTTTTTCCATTACCCATATATATATATACATATCGCGGATTTTCCGCAAATTTCGAAAATACCGCAATATCTGAAGACCCCAAATACGATATTTCGTTACTTGTAATTCCATTAATACTGTAATTAGTAATATCTGCTCTTACTGATTGTTCATTGCATTAAATATGACACATAATTAAGCACAGAAAGAAATAAAACACGAAAAGAGAATGTGATCATACGATAATTCAGTACTGTATACAGTACGTAGTAAAATTAAATCGAACATGAAACGCAAATCAGATGCAGTCATACCATATTAGAATGGTGTAAGGCTGCTGTTGGCTACTACTGTACTGTACTACAAATGTAATTGATGTGCTTCTTTTCCATGAATCTTTTGTATGTATACATACGTAGTACTGCATCCAATAATATTCTTTGTTGCAAAAATCACATTTCGAATAAGCGTACGAGAGAGAGAGAGAGACACACACATCCTACAACAAAAGCGTAAAATAGCGTACGTAAAGCTATTATTATTATTGTTATTATTATTATTATTGTTGTTGTTATTAAAATTATTTTTGTTATTATTATTATTATCATTATTATTATTATTATTATCATTATTATTATTATTATTACAGTATCATTATTTATAATTATTATTACAGTATTATTATTACTGTACAGTATACTGTACGCAGGGTATCTTGTACTTTGAATTGGTAACCTACGTAGCATATAAGACGGGTTGTGATTGGTTCAAGCGCTGATAGATGACGAATCAGAACCCAAGTTTTGTAATCTAGCCTGTGATTGGTGTTTTGACCGCTTCTCCAACCCGCAGCATCTCTTTCCGCGGTCACTTTGTCTCCCGCTGTATCGCTGTGTTGACGTTGTTAAGTTATTGTGAACTTTAATCTGTGCTGTGCGTGACTGTTTTAAGTTGAACTTTTTGTTGAACTTTCTGTTAAACCCTACTGTACAATGCCTCCCAAGCCTTCTGCTTCTACTAAGGCTGGTAGTGAGCCTAAACAGCACCGAAAGATGATGACGATTGCTGAGAAGGTGACGCTTCTCGATATGTTAAAAGACAGTAGAAGTTACGCGGCCGCAGACCTCGAAGACCTGACGAAATCGGGCAGTGAAGACAGTGAAACACAGGAAGAGATCCAAGAAAATGTCGAAGAAACGGGCTTAATATTAGAACGGCTTGCCAAGCTCTGCAAGCTTGCAAATGAGATGAAAGAAATGTCCCAAGAGTGGGACGAGGATATGGTTCGTTCTGTACAATTCTGCACCAAGATTGATGAACACAAGGCTCCCTACAGGATGCTCTTGCGAAAAAAGAAGCAGCGGCAGCAACTTCCGATCACAATGCCCTCGGAAGAAATTGAAGAAGTGTCTCAGGAAGAAGTTGAAGAGGTGTCCCAGGAAAAGACACCTCCGTCTGAAGACGTAAAATACTATTATTGGCTGCACAGTAGAAGACATCATCAGCTTCATCATCATCATTTCTACTGTGCAGCAAATTCATCGCCATCATCATTCAAGTTTTTCTTGAACTTCTTTCGTGGTGAGTACAGTAACAATCTTTATATTTTACTTTAATATTCTAACATTTTAATATTTGTGCCTGTTTTATAGTTTAGTACTGTATGCATTAAGTTAAAGGGAAGGTTTTAAAAGTCTGAAGAGTACAGTATACATGTTGTAACCTATCATATTTTTTTTGTTTAAAATTTGCATTTACTGTACGTACATAAAACAATCTCTCTCTCTCTCTCTCTCTCTCTCTCTCTCTCTCTCTCTCTCTCTCTCTCTCTCTCTCTCTCTCTCTAGTAAATTGTTTTCCTGCTTTGCTACGTACAGTATGTACTGTATGATTTTATATAGATACGGTAAATAATATTTGTAATAACATATTTTGTAAATGCTTTTACTGTAAATATAATTAATTATCACTTTCATCATGCGCGTTAAATGCCTTCTTTGTTCTGAGCGTGGTTGTTTACTGAGCGTACTTTATGACGCCGTCGTTTCAGGCGGCGTCATAAAGAAAAAAATTTCATTTGGAGGTCCTAAGAAAAATTAAGTAAACCATTGGTAATAACAAAATCAACATACTGTACTGTATAATCAATATAATCGATGCAAAAACTAACCTATACATATATGTGTACACTAAATGAGTTTGTTTCTTCATTATGATCAGAGATAAACGTACTGTAAACAAAACATTGGTTGCCATTTTTTATCGTGCTTTTTAGCGTGTTTAGGAAACGCATGATATAAAATCGCCTTTAATATTTGTGCCTGTTTTAGTTTAGGGTACTGTAGTACATGCATTAAATGTTCTGTACATTAAAGGGTAGTTTGTTAACAGTACTACTGTACGTACAAGGGAAGGTTTTAAAAGTCTGAATACTGTATACATGTTAAATAAATAGGTAAATATGGTGTCAATACTTCGCGGATTTTCACCTATCGCGGCCGGGTCTGGAACCTATCTACCGCGATAAACGAGGGTTCACTGTATATATATATATATATATATATATATATATATATATATATATATATATACATACATACACACATATAGAATAATTTCCAATTAGAATTTTCAATCATTTCCACAAATAAAAGTTAGCCTCATGTCATTACTTCCATTTATCGTTTCTGGGGTCACCCTGCCGTTGTTCCTAAGCCATAGTGTCAGAATGAAGGAGCTGAAGCAGAGTTACAGAAACTGTAACACTCTCTGAAGTGTAGAATACAGAAAAAAGTAAGTCAAAGGCTATAAAAAATCAGTTGGGGAGGAGAGAGAGATGAACATCTACTCTCATTGAGCCACAAGTAAATAGTGACTAGACAACACAGGTGTGTGTGAGTGGGGTGGCCGGCTACCCCTTATCTCCCGCTAACTAGCAGAGGGGTAGTTTCACCTCGCTAAAAAGTCTTATGGCTATTTCAGCTTTGTCAAAAGTATAAAACCCTGATAAAAGCGTAAGGTTTGTAGGGGTACTGGAACAAATCAATATTACATTCCTGATAATAATGAACTTTTAATGACATGAAAGAAATACTCCATCAATACTGACTAAAGCAAAGTAACAAAAAACACAAATAAATCTCATCAAATAAATTTTCTAAAACAAGGTAAAAGTAACACTGTCAATTTTTGCTGTCTCCACGGCAAATAAAAAATGATTCATAATGCGAAAGTTAAGTCTACATATATGTACCGATACTGAGTCAGCTGCTTCCCACATGGAGGAAGGTGATTCCAGGGAAGTAATTACAGTATGATAGTGAAAGAGTAAAGTTCTATATTTCTACTTCTATGGTCAAGAAACTAATGCTTTGAAAGATATGATTCCTAGGTAAGGGTCATTAGAATCATAGACTCTCATTTGAAAAAAACGCCAGAGCAGGAAATAGTATTGAGGGAGTGAAAGTGTGCTTACAAGCTATGGTTTTCAGTAGCACAGCATCTTCAGGAGGAAAAATGGGCTATTCATAAGATTTTGTATATATATATATTAAAAAATTATTTACAAAACAACAAACATGAGATTCCATTCTGCAATTTTTAACAGTATTACATGTGAAAAACAAACTAACCCTCTTTAAAGAATGTCTGATTAGATGGATTGTTGCGCAACAGGTTAAGCATCAGGATTAAACAGTCTTCTACAACAACTCCTCCATCTGCGAAACCTTCTTCTCTAATGATCTCAAACATATGGTCGTAAGCATTTTCAAACGCAACAATCTTTTGGAGGTTGGTATTGCTTTTTGTGAGCTGTGTCAGTAGTAGTAGTGTCTGCAATAAAAATTCAGTCAGTTATGAAAGTAACAGTCAGAATTATAACAACATTTATTATATCAATACTATACTGTTAGTTACAAGGCTAAGATCTTTGGATTGGATTGGATTTATGAAATTGGGATATACAGCTTAGACAAGCACTGGGCCACTGAGGATATTCAGCACCGAAGTTCAACTAGAGAAAATCCCTACCATCCATTACACTATAAAAGTAAAAGTTACCAGAGGTTAGACAGGGAAGAAAGAACACATGAACAGAACTGAAGCAAAAGGATAATAAAAAATGCAGCTTTTAGCTAAAGCAACACTCCAAAGACCCTTAAGTAATGCCTTCCAGCAAACATGTGAGGTGCACTGATGGCACTATTCCCAACTCTGTGGTTTATATCTTTGAAGCAAGATCTTCTCTACCTAAAAATAGAACTATAATATGTTCTCTATTAACCCGATACCTACCCTACAGGGCCAATCCAGCTTAGTATCTTAAGCCAGACCTCTGGGTTCTCTCAAACTATCAAAGTTGGTAAAATATGTAAATCCAATCTAATATATCACTAAAAGTGGGGAGTAGGGGAGGAGTGAAATAATTCACAGGTCAGTATTGATATACAATTCTATCTTTAAAATTATGCCTATTTCAATTAAACTTACCTGTGAGTCAAGCTCGAATCCTGTGATGTAGAAATTATAATTGCTAAAATTATGATTTATTCTTAAAATAATGTCACATTCATAGCATATGGAAATTGCTTCACGAGATGCACACATTAAAAAACCATGCGCCAATTCTGTGTGACCCATGCACAATCTTCCTAATATAACTTCAGTCCTTTCCTTTTGCAATGAAGATTCCCAGAAAAATAATTCCTTATTTCCCTGAAGATGTCATATTGCTGATATGAAATGCTTTAAATGGGTAGTTTAATAGCTGGTTTTGGTAAATCTTTTGATGATTTAGCTACAAAATCTGCTTTTTCATTACCAAAACCCCAACATAGGCAGGAATCCACCATATTTCAATATTTACTCCCCAGGAATAAAGCCGACCACTTGGTTCAGAGGAAAGTAACCCTTTAGGGCTTCTATAGCACTACTTGAATCAGTATAAATGGCAAACTTATGGTTTTCCCTATCTTCAAATGGTTTTAATAATGTCAAAGACTTACTGCTCTCATAGTTTTTATTACCTTAACTGTTAAGTGATTTTTAAACAAAGTCTGAAGAACAATGCTATGACATCAGCTTATACAATGCTCAATGCTAAGCTCAATTCATAAATCAAATATAAATCTAGGCTAAATTTTATAAGTAAAAACCCTTAAGCATAATAATGAAATACTTCTATTCCTCTTACATCATTTCTTATGACTTCTCGGCTGTCAGAAAGCTGATCCATCAATTTGGACACTCCACTGGGTATTACTAAAATTACTTCTTGAAGCTCTTTTGGTCTGAGGAAAGAAAAAAAAATAATAATAAAATTTACCATTTCAATATAGTACTCATCTGTGTTTACTGCACTCCCTTACCAAAGCTCCACATTTTGACACTTAAAATTAAAAGTTAAAAATAATTCTTTCTCCAACATTCTTATTGCCTCCCTCCCAGTATATTATGGTTTGGGACACCTTTTTTAGTGCTCTATGGTAAACAATATTGATTTGATGACCCTTCATATTTGGAAGTTTAATTTTAACCCAAAGAGTCTATTGGCAGTACTAATATGTGGGGAGGGTGGGTGAATTAGAAGAACCCCAGTTAAGTATTGAAATAATACAATCTTATTATTGAAATTCTGTTGATTTCAATGAGTCTTACCCTGGGTTTACAAAGCTGAGTCGCACATTCTTGTGGAGTGAGGTTAAGAGCCTAAAGAAACTAACCTATCATAAGTCTAAATCACTTTTCAAACAAATCTAAAATAACTCTTCTTTAAACTTTAACCATATCCATGGATTTACTGAATAAAAGTAAAGTTGTATTAACCAAAAATAGCAGTTCCATCTTTTTCATTCTCAATACAGTGCCATTCCAGAGTGAGAAACACCAATTTTAATATTCAAATTTTATATTTCTATGCCCACCTGATATTCATATTGCTTCTTCTCTAGAATCTGGTTTAATAGACCTTTGCCTGTAAAATTTCAAAATTCTAAAATTTTCCCACTTTCTTCCCTTCAATAAACTATGCCCTTAGCAAAAGAAGGAGCTGCCTAGCAGTATATGGTAAGTGACATGCCAGTCTCTGTCTCTTCAGTTTCAAAGTCAAAATGATCAGTGTCCTCTTGACACTGCAAGGCAGTGGAGAGAAGGGTGGATATGTACATGAATATCAGGTGAGAATATGAATAAGAAATTATATTGGTAGAATTCAGTTTATTTATATGAACCTTCCGTGATGACATATTACTAACTTCCACGCTACTGAAGGTGGGATATCAGAGAAGGAAAGAGAAGATAAATATAATAAAAAGAAATATTACATGGTCAAGATTTACTAACCTGGTCTAGATTACAGTTTGAAATACAGGGCTCCACACCATTTGATGAAGCTATTTAAAATACCGGATTGTAGCTTGTCTACATATTTCTTTTTCAATATGATACTTTGATTAACACCAAATCAACTATCAAATTAAATCCCCACATAATTGCACATAATGAAGTTAAAAATAAACTAAACTAAAAATTAATAAGACCAAGCTCTGCAGCCACTATGAGGCCTGAACAAGTAAACCATGATTCTTTAAAATAATGTACAGTAAAAACTTACTTGGGACAAAAATGGGCTGCTACTAAAACTCTTCAAAGAAATGTTTCTGCAAAACTTAAGAAAGTAGTAGCCCTTCTCCCATAATGTACCTTCACTTTCAAGCCAATTATCATTCTAATATTGAATTCTTTATAAGGTACTGTGACCAAAAATTAAAATTATGAATGATATTGTTATTTGGGTCATAGGAGTGATTTTGGACCTCAATCTCAAAAGTAATATAATGATGCTAACTGTAACAACAGAAAATTTGTCCAAATAATACTGAATGTGCTCTAACTGGACAAAGAAACATTTTCTACTGAATAGCTTTCTAAACCTTAACCTGCTAAGCATCCCCCAACCCCTAATGACCCCGCTGCCATTGTAGTGTCACCCCCATTCACCATCCAAGTATTCTTTCAAGTTTTATATACCTCTAACAACAAATTTCCATCCAATATATATATATATATATATATATATATATATATGTATGTATGTATGTATGTATGTATGTATGTATGTATGTATGTATGTATATATATATATATATATATATATATATATATATATATATATATATATATATATATATATATATATATATATATATATTATATATATATATATATACAGTAGGGTCCCGAATTATGCGAGAATTTGGTCGATGAATGACCTCGTATAAATGGAAAATCGCAGATTTCGAAACACACAACTAACAGAAATAATTACATTTGGCCATGGCAACCGGCAACTTGCTTATTCAAACGTGTTTACTACCCTTTTCCATTACTTTCTTTGTACTGTTACTGTATTTCTTTATAATATCAAATTGTTCTTGTAAATAAATCAAACATTTAATATACTTTAAAGTTCTAATAACTTGAAAAATGGTTAAAATTACAACCAGGATGGGTGTAAACA
>NC_090733.1:69460045-69522545 GCF_036898095.1 Palaemon carinicauda
TATTTAATCATACAGTTCCATGAAATAAAAATGAAATATGTGAAGCACATACCTGTAATAATGTATCCATTCCATGAGCACCAACTAAAACTCTATACTTGCGAGACATAGCTTTAAGTGCTCTGCATCCATCACGTCTGTCTTCCAACAAAGTAGATGACTGAACACGATCTATCAAACGCTCAACCTGATGAGAAAAAAAATTATGAAAGTTCCATAAAATGCACAAATCTTTAAAATAGGATTGTATGAATTTTTCCTATCTAAAAGTGAGAAATTTGGAAGTAATATGTTATTTTCATTATAAAATAAATTTTTGAACATACTTACCTGGTGGTTATATATATAGCTTACGTCCCTGACGTCACGGCAGAAAAATTCAAAACTAGCGCCAATCGCCGATTGGATTGCCAGGTGTGCTACCCATGCGCCCCTGGCGAGGTACCCAGAAACCATTCCATCGGTATTCATATCTAAGGACGGAGCAAGCACTTCAGAAGATACGTGCATTTCTAGGAGAGCTGAGGTGTTCTGCGAGGAGGTGGACGAGTCTGTTGGGGACTCTCTCCTCTTTGGAACAGTTCGTCTCTCTGGGAAGGCTGAACCTTCGACCACTCCAATTTCACCTCAACTCTTGCTGGAACAAGGAGAAGGATTTGGAGAAGGTGTGTGTTCCGATCACGGAGTCAATGAGACACTGCCTTCAGTGGTGGAACGACCCGATCAAATTTCAGGAAGGTTGCTCATTAGAACTGAAGAGCCCAGACCTTGTGTTGTGTTCCGACGCCTCGGACTTGGGGTGGGGAGCAACACTGGGCAAACTGGAGACATCGGGGGTGTGGACGGAGATTCAGAAGTCTTTCCACATAAATCAAAAGGAGCTGCTAGCAGTTCTTTTGGCCCTGAAGAGCTTCAAAGGGTCAGTACGAAACAAGGTGATACAACTCAATGCAGACAACACCACAGCATTGGCCTACATTGCCAAACAAGGCGGAACACACTCGATTTCCCTTTGCGAGACGGCAAGAGAGCTGCTCATCTGGGCAAAGGAAAGACAGGTGATTTTACTTACAAGGTTCATTCAAGGGGAAAAGAATGTTTTGGCAGACGATCTCAGCAGGAAAGGACAAGTCCTATCCACGGAGTGGACTCTACACCTAGAGGTGTGCAAGATTCTGTGGAAACTTTAGGGTCGCCCTTATATAGATCTGCTCGCGACTGCAAAGACCAAGAGACTAGAGACATATTGCTCCCCAGTGCCAGATCTCGAGGCAGTACACACAGACGCGTTCCTGCTAGATTGGTCAAATCTAGATGTGTACACTTTTCCTCCTTTCAAGATCCTGTACAAAGTACTTCAATAGTTTGTGGCAAGCAAAGGGACCAGAATGACCTTGATAGCCCCCCTCTGGCTCTCAAGAGAATGGTTCACAGAGGTACTGGAATGGATGGTGGACACTCCCAGAAGCCTCTCTTTTCGAGTAGATTTACTCAAACAGCCCCACATGGTAAGACACCATCAAAATCTCCAAAGTCTTCGACTAACTGCCTTCAGACTATCGAAAGACTCACAAGAGATAGAGGCTTTTCGAAGGAGGCAGCTAGGGTGATTGCAAGAGCTAGGATGTCTTCAACCATCAGAGTCTATCAATCCAAGTGGGAAGTTTTCAGGGAATGGTGCAGGGTCAATTCTGTTTCCTCTTCCAGTACCTCTGTAGCTCAGATTGCTGATTTTCTTTTATTCCTGAGAAAGAAGCGAATTTTTTCTACATCAACTATCAAGGGATACAGGAGTATGTTGACGACTGTGTTCAGGCACAGGAACCTGGACCTTTCAAATAATAAGGATCTACAAGAACTAATTAAATCCTTTGAGACAACAAAGCAACAGCACCAGGATTCACCAGCTTGGAATCTGGATGTTGTGTTAAAATTTCTCATGAGTGACAGGTTTGAACCCCTGCACTCTACATCTATGAAGGACGTCACGATGAAAACCCTTTTCTTGGTTAGTCTGGCAACAGCCAAGAGGGTTAGTGAAGTCCATGTACTCAGTAGAAATGTGGATTTGTTCCGTAACTGAAATACAAACCACGCTATTTACATGAGGTAATTACTTCGGCGTAGCTGAATGACGAGCCATAAAGTTTTAACGAGGGTTTCCTACCCCACTGCTAGTTACCGGGGGTGTAGGGAGGGGTAGCTAGCTACCCCTCCCCCCTCACACACACCGGTGAATAGCTCATTTTACTTTTGGCTCGGAGACGACAGACCTGTCAGCGCTCTCCTCTTTGTTGAGTGCCATAATTTTGTTTGCTTTCTCTTTTCAGTGTGTGCGTGAAGTTGACCTCTATTCCTCATCATGCGTATATGTCCTGGACTTCACGGCCGCCCTTGTGGTACCTTTATGTCGGCCGTGGACACGGATCCTCACTCCTTATGCCCTCTGTGTAGGGGCCAATGGAGTGATAGGTCTAACGGGTGGTGTATTGAGTGTAGGGAGTGGTCTACCTCCCAGTGGGAGAGGTTTGCCCGGCGACGTAAGAAGAAGGCTAAAAGGGATCTTTCTCCTTCGGAGGCTTCTTGGAAGAGAGAAAATCCCAGGTCTTCTTCTTCCACCGCCCTTTCCTCCTCCGAAGCTCCCACTTGGGCGGCCTCTTCCGAGAGGCCGGCGAGTGGTAGCGTAGACCGTAATGTTAACCGATCCCGAGGTGAGGGAGAGGTTGTTGCCTCCCATAGCGAGGCGGCTGCCCCTCCCCCCCCGGAGGAGGGAGTTGTGTCTAATAATGATCTTTTTCAGCTTTGGGCTTCCTTGGGGCTGCAGGGTTCGCCCTCCAAGGAAGCTCTGTTTGACATGATCAAACTGGGTGCGGCCGTCAAACAATCGCCAACTTCAGCGGAGATAGATCCTCTGTCTGTGGTTGACGTTGTTGTGACAGAAACATCCCATGGGTCTAGCCAAACGCCCGTTCCTGTGGCTGAGGTAGCGGAAGGCTCTGACTCCCCCTCTGAACATCCTTCGAGGGAGGAGCTTAGTCCCACAGTCTCTCATGCCGATGATACTCCCTCTTGGGGGAGTTCACTTACAGAGACTCCTCTTCGGAGGCCCATCGATGGTCAGCCTGCTGATCCCACGGCCCCTCGTGGGTGTATAAGGCGGAAGGCTCGCCCTCCCCTTCGCCGTAGAGGCCTTCCTTCCCCCTTCAAAGGGGTTAAGAGGCGCCTCTTCGGCTCGTCGTCACACATTCCTCTGCGGAGGAGACGACTTGCCGTTCTCCTGTCCTGCCAGCTACCAACCTAGACCTCTCCGGGGATCGTTCGCGATCCCCTTCGGAGGATGGTCGTCCTTCGGGACATTGTAACCTGTCGCCCAGACCATCTACGTCTAAAGCTCCTGATGCGCTTCTCGCGCCACCTGATACTGCCTCTGCGTAGTCTCCAGGCCCTTCGGGGCTGCAGGGACTTGATTGCAAAACTGCGCCTCTCGCCCTTGAGCGCCAGGCACCGCCTGCGCGCCCGTCTGCAAATGTTCCTGCTGATCTTGACATAGCGCCTCAGCGCTCACCCTTAGGCGTTCGTGCCCCTGTTCCTCTTACGCGCCAGTGTCCCCCTGCGCGCCCACGCCCTTCGGCGCCCCGTCGCCCTCCACCAGTTCCTGAAATAGCGCGCAAGCGCCCAATTGCGCATACGCGCCCTGCTCCTGATATAGCGTCACCGCGCTCACCTGCGCCCACGCGGCCAGTTCCTGATAGGGCGCGTACGCGTCCACCGGTGCCCCAGCGGCCACGCCTCAGCGCCCCCCAGTTCCTGTTTCATCGCGTGCGGTCCAGGAGGTTCCTAAGTTGGCGCACAGGCGCCCACAGGTTCCTGCAGACTCGTCGCGCCCTTCGGGGGAAAAGCGCGACACGCGCAGTTCCAGTACCAGCGCTCACGCGCACACCAACACGCCCGCGCGTTGCTTTAGATCTATCGCGCCCACCTAGGGAGATGTGCGACACGCGTCCGCGCACAGTTTCAGCACCAGCGCCCACGCGCTCACCAACGCGACCACGCGTCGCTACAGCTCAGCGCGTCGCCCAAGAGGCTCCCAAGTTAGCGCACGGGTGCTCACAGCCGCCTCTGGGCTCTCCCTCTAGACCGCACGAGCTTGCTACTGAAATGATCACGCACGACGCTCCAGTATCGCGCCCTGTTCCTGGTACGTGCCCCATTCCTCTATTTAAGACAACTAAGGTTGCCCAACGAACTCCAGAGTGCCCTCACGCGGCTCGCCCCGCGCGTCCTCCGCAGCAGCGCACTCCGGTGCGACCGCGTCCTGATGCGCGCCATGCACGCCCACGATCGCTAGGGCGGCAAGCGCGCCCACAGGCGAGTGTGCCAGTCTTATCGGACCAGCGCCAACCTTCTCGCCCCCACCTGCTCCAGCGCTAACGCGCCCTCAGCCGGTTCTTCCAGACACGCGCTCAGGCGCCCCCGTTACGCAAGGCTCCTACTCCCCTCAGACCTTCTCGCCCTCCCCTGCGGAGGAGGATTACCCCTCCTCAGGAGAGTGGGACAAGCAGGAATACTCCCCCATCGCACCAATGGGGGAGGTTCCTCCTCTTCCCAAGAGGTCTCCTCGTCCAGAGGTGGAGAAGGACCTGCCTCCTTCGCTTCTCGAGTCCTACATCCCGCCCAGGAGGGAGCCTAAGGACTCTAAGACGATTCCCAAATCGTCAGCTAGGATCAGGCAGAAACCGTCTAGAGCCGTCGAGGATGTCCACGTGTCCTCCCAGGAAGAGCCACTGGGGACGGGAGACTTCGCTGCAAGTCCTTCAGGAGGAGAGCACCAGGAGTCAGAACACGCGTTCTGGCAAGTCCTGACCCTCATGAGGAACCTTAATGGGATCCCAGACCCTGAGGTCCAACCTCGTGAAGGGAAGGATACGGTCCTGGACCGCGTCTACGGCACTCAGAAACCCTCTAGGGCCAGTGCAGCTTTGCCCTGGTCCCAAAGGATGAAGAGTGCCAGGGACAAGGTCGAGTGCCAGCTCGCTGAGCTTGCCTCCTCCAGCAGATCGAGTGCCGGTAATAAGCTCCTCCCTCCTCCTCGAGTGCATCAGAGGAGGTATTTCGAGATCCTCGAGGAGTCTTCTCTGAGTCTTCCCTTGCATCACTCCGTGGAAGAACTCACAGGGGGAGTCCCTCTTGAGAGACTCTCCAACCGGCACATGTCCTTCTCAGCCACTGAGATCCTGAGCCAGGAGAAGGTCATCAAGTGCGCCATGCAGGCCACTTCATGGCTCGACATCTGGCTGGGGTCTATGGGCATCCTGGTGCGGTCCGAGGACCTCTCCAAAGAAAGCACCAGGAAAGCGCTGGAAACCTTTCTTCTCTCGGGCACACGGAGGTAGGACTTGACTTGGGGGTCAGGAATGGCGGGCACATATGTGTAAATAGCTAAGGTTTGTATGGTTAGGAAAAATACAAATCATCTTCGAATTTGTCATTTGTTCCGTAACTGAAATACAAACCACGCTATTTACATTGGGTGACTTACCCCTTAGGAAGGGTGGAAAGTCCCCAGCCTTACTGACTTCGGCTTTGCCTGGGGGCTCAATCCCTCAGTGAGCAGCACTTGAGAAAAGGAGCCCCTGCACCTCACAAGTTCCTAGCATCGCTAGGAACGAGTGGCCTACATAAGCAGTGTGTGGAGGAAAGTGTGACTCGTCCTATGAAGTTGACCTTGAGACCTTTAGATAGGAATCTAGGATAGGACGTTCCCAATACCACATCGTCAGGGTATGGGGGACGCAACAGTATTAAGCTTAATACTAGGAGCACAAAGAAGCATGGGTTACCTGCAGAGGTCGAGGTCAGCTATGCGAGGACCAGGATGCTGCTTCCCCGAGAGAGGGGAGAATGAAGAAAGAAGTAAGGGTCAGACATACTTTTTCATTCACGCAGACTAAGACCGGGTAACAACGCCCTCAACCTACTGCTACTTGTCCAAAAAGGAGCCTGAGGTTAGACCAGCTGTTGTGCAGCCACCACAGGGCCGATAGAAAACGTATCGAGGCTCCTGTGGGTCAAGTCTTGCAGGTAGTGGGCTGTGAAGGTTGTCTGACGCTTCCAGACCCCAGCTTGAAGTACCTGCGTTACAGAGAAGTTTCTCTTGAAGGCCAGGGATGTAGCAACACCCCTGACATCGTGTGCCCTAGGGCAACGTGACGGAGGAGGGTCTGGATTCAAGGCATGGTGGATAACCCTTCGAATCCAAGCTGAGATGGTGTTCCTGGTGACCCTCCTCTTAGTCCTGCCAGTGCTCACAAACAAAGCTCGCACTTGAGGACGGACTGCAGCCGTTCTCTTCAAGTAGTGCCTCAGACACCTCATTGGACATAGTAGCAGCTGGTCTGGGTCGCTTGTTACAGAACGGAGACTCGCGATCCTGAAAGAGTCGAACCGAGGATCCGGCACTCCCGGATTCTGAGTCTTGGTTACAAACTCAGGGACGAACCTGAACGTTACCTACCTCCATCCCCTTGAATGGGCGATGTCGTACGAGAGACCATGAAGTTCACTGACCCGCTTGGCCGAAGCCAAAGCGAGTAGGAAAGCCGTCTTCCAAGACAGGTGGCGATCGGAGGCCTGGCGTAATGGTTCATAGGGAGGTCTCTTAACAGCCCTGAGGACTCGAACCACGTTCCAAGGAGGAGGTCTCACTTCCGACTGGGGGCAGGTAAGCTCATAGCTACGTATGAGTAAAGAGAGTTCTAGCGAGGAAGAAATATCCACGCCCTTCAGCCTGAAGGCCAAGATTAAGGCTGAGCGATAGCCTTTCACTGCCGAGACAGAAAGGCGCACTTCTTCCCGCAGATATACGAGGGAGTCCGCTATTGCTGGAATAGTGGCATCGAGTGGAGAGATACCCCTCCCACGACACCAACCACAAAAGACTCTCCACTTTGCTTGGTAGACTCCCTCAGAGGACCTTCGCAGGTGCCGAGACATTCTCTCCGCAACCTGTTGCGAAAAGCCTCTCTCCATGAGGAGACGCTGGATAGTCTCCAGGCGTGAAGCCGAAGCGAGGCCACGGCCTTGTGAGGGACGCCGGAGTGGGGTTGTCTGAGAAGCTCGTGTCGTGGAGGAAGTTCCCTCGGGAGCTCCGTCAGGAGCTGCAGAAGGTCAGGGAACCATTCCGCGTGATGCCATAGCGGAGCTACCAGAGTCATCGAACAGTTGACCGATAGTCTGGTCCTGTTGAGCACCCTTCTCATCAGACAGAACGGTAGGAAGGTGTACACGTCGATGTTGTCCCCCCGTTGCTGGAAAGCATCTTGCCAGAGTGCCTTGGGGTCCGGGACTGGGGAGCAGTACAGGGGCAGCTTGAAGTTCAACGCTGTCGCGAACAAGTCCACAGTCGGGGAACCCCACAAAGTCAGGACTTTGTTGGCTATCTGAGGACCCAAAGACCACTCGGTACTCACTATCTGCGAGGCCTTGCTCAGACTGTCGGCGAGCACATTCCTCTTGCCAGGAATGAAGAGAGCTGATAGTGTTATCGAGTGGATTTCGGTCCACCTCAGAATCTCTACTGCAAGATGGGATTGCTGCTGCGAAAAAGTGCCTCCCTGCTTGTTGATATAAGCCACTACCGTGGTGTTGTCGCTCATCACCACCACGGAGTGACCCACCAGGGACCGTTGGAACTGCTGAAGAGCCAGAAAGACGGCCTTCAATTCTAGCAGGTTGATGTGCAGGCACTTTTCTGATTCTGACCAAAGGCCTGAGGCCCTCTGGTTCAGAACGTGCGCCCCCCACCCTTCTTTTGACACGTCCGAAAACAGAGTCAATTCCGGGGGGAGGACGAGAAGACTCACTCCCTTCCGCAGGTTCTCGTCGACCAGCCACCACCGCAAGTCCGTCTGTCCCAAAGACCCCATCGGGATCAGAATGTCCGGAGAATCGGATCCTTGATTCCACCGGGACTTGAGCCGCCACTGTACGGATCTCATCCTGAGGCGGCTGTTTGGAACCAGACGAGCCAGGGAGGATAGGTGACCTAAGAGACGCAACCACGACTGGGCAGGGAGCTCTTCTCGCCTGAGGAAGGGTTCCGCCACCCTCCTCAGCCTTGCTATCCGGTCGTCTGATGGAAAGGTTTTGTGGAGATTGGTGTCTATCAGCATGCCTAGATAAACCAGTCGTTGGGACGGCTGCAGAGTGAACTTCTCGAGGTTTACCACGATCCCCAGATCCTGGCAAAGATCCAGAAGCCTGTCTCAGTGCCGAAGAAGGGTCGACTCCGAGTCTGCTAGGATCAGCCAATCGTCCAGATAACGAAGGAGACGAATGCCGTTCCTGTGCGCCCAAGATGAAATCAGGGTGAACACTCTGGTGAACACCTGAGGAGCTGTGGAGAGACCGAAACACAGCACCTTGAACTGGTAGATCTTTTCGTCTAGGCAGAATCTCAGGTACTTCCTGGAAGACGGATGGATTGGGATCTGGAAGTACGCGTCCTTTAGATCCAGTGTGCACATGAAGTCTTGTGGTCTCACCGCAAGTCTGACCGTGTCTGCTGTCTCCATGCTGAACCGGGTTTGCTTGACAAACCCCAAACCCGTTCAGGGCCAAGAGGTCGATGACAGGTCTCCAGCCTCCAGACGCGTTCTTTACAAGAAAGAGTAGACTGAAGAAGCCTGGGGAGCCGTCGACGACCTCCTGGAGAGCACCCTTCTCTAGCATGGTCTCGACTTCGGCCCGAAGGGCCAGCCCCTTTGCCAACCCCGTGGCATAGGAGCTCAACGACACTGGATTCGCTGTCAGGGGAGGTTGAGATGTTGTGAACGGGACGCGATAGTCTTGGCCGATCACTGAGACCGTCCAAGCATCGGCCCCGTGTTGCTGCCACCTGCGGACCCAACGCTGAAGGCATCCCCCCACAGGTGGACACGCAGGGGGACTGCCACCCCTAGGGCTTGCGGCCGCGGCCGCTACCCCTAGGAGTCTTGCCTCCCCTGGAGGACTTGCCGCCCCTCTTGACCTTGGCTGGAAAGGGCTGGGGCTTAGACACCACTTTCTTAACTGCCGGTGCCTGCTTCGGAGCCTTACGAGGCTGCTGCTGCTGTTGCGGCGGAGCTGGAGGCTTATAGGGCCGAGCTGTAAGGGCCCTATGGAGGAGGGAGTCCGTGCTGGATTTCCTCCGCCTCTCAGCCGTTCGCTCCATGTCCTGTGGCTCAAACAGGTTCTCCCCAAGAAGGGAAGCATGTCTGAGCTTACACACATCCACGGCGGGGACCTTCGGATGGAATCTCTCGGTCACCGCATCGCGCCGCTTCAACACCGAGTTGGCCCACAGGGTGGTGACCTGGTGCGCCAAAAACTCGATGGAGCGGGTGCCCGAGAGTAAGAAGGTCTCCAGGGCCTTCCTATTGGTCTCCTTAGACAAGTCCTCGGAGCGCAATAGGATGCCCAGAGTTCCTAGCCAAAAATCCAGCCACGAAGTGGCCTGCATGGCCCACTTCGCGACCTTTTCATGGCTCAGGACTCAGGATCTCTGCCGCCGAGAACGACACCTGCCGGGCAGAGAGCTTCTCAAGGGGAACTCCCTTCGCCAGCTCCTGCACAGAGTGATGGAGAGGAAGAGCGAGACTGGACTGACCCAAGATCTCAAAATTCCTCCTCTGCTGAAGACGAGGAGGAGGGATGAGCTTGTTCCCGGCAGAGGAACAACTGGAGGAGGCAAGAATCGCGAGCTGGGCGTTGGCCCTGGCTCTGGCACTCTTCAGACCCCGAGACCAGGGCAGAGCCGCACTGGACTTAGGGGCCTTCCGAACGTCGAACACTTCGTCCAAGATAGTGTCCTTGCCTTCACGGGGTCCATAAGCCCGTTGAGTTGCCTCATCAGGCTCAGTACCTGCCAGAAGGCATGTTCAGATTCCTGCTGATCTCCTCCTTGCGGGCTGGCAGCTAAGTCTCCTGTCCCCGGAATCTCTTCCTGGGGTGAAGCAACTTCGCCCTGGGGGAAGTCACCACGAAGTCCACTACTCTCTTTCTCTTCAGCGTAGGAGAGGCAGCCGTTGGTTTGTTGCCCTGATCAGCGAGTGCTGGTTTCATTACCCTCACTAACGCCCGCATCAGAGGACCAAAACAAGTCTGTTGCTCCACAGACACAGAGTCCGAAATCCTCGCTGGAGGGAAAGGGATCGAGCGATCCTTCGGAGTGGACACCACTGGACCTGCCTGAAAAGAAGGGGGCGAAGAAAGACGCACTAACCCCTCTGCAGTGTCTTCCCTGTCCTGCACAACAGTCCTGCGTTTAGATGGAGGCGATCTAGAGCGCTGTCTGGGAACACGCGTTCCTGCTGCTATCACTGGCTGCGATATTCGCCGCGAACGATGGTCACGCGAAGGCAAACGGTCGCGCAGGGGAGTGGGCGCGAGGGCGTACAGGCGAACGATCACGTGGCCGAGCCGGCGAACGAATGCGTTGGCGCGATGGCGAGGGAACGCGTTGCCACGTGGGCGAGTGAGAACGCTCCGAAGATCGCTGGCGACGCAGGTCGGGAGACCTGTAGCGCGAGGGAGAGCGATTGCGAGCAGGCGATCGGTGGTGAGCTGGCGAACGCTGGCGCGCAGGTGAGCGATGGCGCGTTGTCGCATGGTAACGCGTTGGCGAGCGATAGCGCGCTGGACGCGCAGGTGAATGATCGCGCGAGGGCGAACTATGTCCTTCCAGAATCTCTGGCCGATGACGCGTAGGAGACCGCGTGCGCGCAGGCTGTAAGTCATGCGGGCGGTCCGGAGATCACCGATGATCAGGTGATCGTTGACGCGTAGGAGAACGCTGACGAGCAGGCGATAGTAGGATCGTCTGTGAACGCTGGCGAGCAGGTGATCGCTGGCGAGCAAGAGGGCGACGCGTGAAATCCTGTGAAGGAACAGTTGGCGCTGCGCGTTCACGAACAGGAACAGAAAGAGCGTAGGCGCACATGTGCTTTAGAAACACGCGCTGGAGAACGCGGAAGATGTTGAGTAGAAACAAGATGAGGATCGCGAGAGAGCTCAGGAGACTGATGGCGCGCAGGGTGCCCAACAGGGACTGCAGGATGTTCAGAGACCACAGGGGAGCGCTGGCGAGCAAGAGGGCGATGATCCTCAGAAGAGCGCTGATGATCAGAAGAGCGCTGACGAGCAGGAGAGCGCCTGTGCGCTAACACTGCAGAAGGGCGAGCAGGGGAACGCTGGCGCGCTGAGCGCTCTTCAGGAACCACAGGATGGAGGATGTCCTCAGGAGAGCGCTGGCGAGAAGGAGGGCGAACATCAGGAGAGCGCCGGCGAACAGGTGAGCGCTGACGAGCAGGAGAGCATTGACGAGCAGGAGAGCGCCTGTGCGCTAACGCTGCACGTGAAAGGGAAGAATCCCTTTGCCCCGAAGGGACCGTTGCCCATCGGGTGACGAGGTCCCCAGAAGGTGAAGTTCTAGCAGGAGAAGGAGACCGGTCCCCAGAGAGGTCCAAAGGAACTGGAGCTGTAGGCTGACTACGACGAGGAGAGTCCCCTTCGGAGGAAGAAGATCCAAAAAGGCGCCTCTTAACCCCCTTATAAGGGGATGGGAGGCCCTTGCGACGCAGCGGACGGTGAGCCTTACGGCGAAGGCGGCCACGGGGGAGATCATCAGGACCATCAGTCCTCCGAAGGGGAGTCTCAGTCAAGGTCCTCCCCATAGAGGGAAGCTGGACAGCAGACAAGCCCGTGGGACTCACTTCCCCCTTCGAAGGATGTACGGAAGGGGGAGGAGAGCCGTCAGCACCAACATCCTCAACTGCACCTGCAGAGGATTGCCCCGCCCCGTCGGAGGCCTCTGCCACCACGACGTCGACGGCCTCTGCCACCACGACGTCGACGGCCTCTGCCACCACGACGTCGACGATAGACAGAGGGTCTACCTCTGCTACCGCCGGCGACTGCTTAACGGCGTCCCCCAACGAGACAAGGTCAATCAGGGCAACCCTGGAGGGCAAGCCCTTAAGCCCCAGGGAAGCCCAAATCTGTAAAAGATCATCATTAGACAATGAATTATCAATAACCTCCCCGCTATGGGAGGCGACGCCCTCTCCCCCCACCCAAGGTCGGGAAACAGAACTAGGGCCTGCGCAACCACTCGGCCGACTCTCCTTAGGAGCCGGACGAGGGGGAGCTTCGGAGGAGGTTTGGGCAACGAAAGAAGAGTCCCGAGAACCTTCCTCCTTCAAGGCAACCACAGAAGGAGAACGGTCTCTCTTGGACTTCTTCTTACGCCGGCGGCCAAGCCTCTCCCACTGGGAGGCAGACCACTCCCTACACTCACTACACATGTTTTCCTGGTCACACCGTCGGCCCCGACACTGCGGGCAAAGGGTGTGAGGATCCGTATCCAAGGGCGATATAAAGGTCCCACAAGGGCGGCCAGCAATACCAGGGCACGTACGCATAGCAATAAACAAAGGTAGTCAACTTCATACACACACAAAAGCTGTAGAGAAAAAGCAGAAAAAAGATTAAAAGCTGTCAACGAGGACGATGGACAGACACGTCTGTTCATCACCAAGCCAAAAGTGAAGTGAAGCAAATCACCGGTGTGTGGTGGGGGAGGGGGTAGAAAGCTACCCTTCCCCTACCCCCCGCTAACTAGCGCGGGGGTAATTAACCCTTGTTAAAAACTATTGGCTCGTCATTTCAGCTACGCTAAAAGGTAAACCCAATGTAAATAGCGTGGTTTGTATTTCGGTTACGGAACAACTGGCTTTTTGGCTTTACCCGGGGGACTCTTTATCTGAGTGTGTTAGCACTCAAGGAGTAAGGAGTCCCTGCACCTCGCTAAAACCTTGCTACACAAGGTTCGCGGCCTACGCAAGTTGTGTGTGAAGGTATGTAGAAATGTAACTCGTCCTAGAAAGTTATTCCGAAGTTCTTTACATGGAAAACTGTGCACTAGGACTTTCCCAATACCACCTCGTCAGGGTATGGGGACGCAACAGTATTAATCTTAATACTAGATATGCAAGGGAGCATGATTTACCTGCAGTGGTTTAAGGTCAGCTATGCAGAGAACCCAGGATGCTGCTTTCCCCAAGAGAGGGGAGAATGAAGAAAAGAATAAGGGCCAGTCAGGCTTTTTCATTCATGTACACTTAAACCAGGTAACAATGCCTTCAACCTTCTGCTACTTTTCCAATAAGGAGCTTGAGGTTTTAAGCCAGCTGTTGTGCAGCCACCACAGGACCGATAGAAAATGTATCTAGTCTCCTGTGGGTTACGTCTTGCAGGTAGTGGGATGTGAACATATTTTGATGTTTCTACATCCCAGCTTGAGAAACCTGCATCACTGAGTAATTTCTTTTGAAGGCCAGGGACGCAGCTATGCCCTTGACATCATGTGCTCTGGGGCGACGTGACGGAGGAGGGTCTGGATTCAGTGAAAGGTCAATGACCCTGCGAATCCATGCTGAGATGGTGTTTTTGGTGACCCTCCTCTTGGTCCTTCCTGTGCTGACGAATAGCGTAGGCACACGGATATGGGCTGCGGCTGTTCTCTTGAGGTAGAGCCTTTAACTCCTTACTGGGCATAGTAAGAGATGGTCTGGGTCATCTGTTACAGTACGGAGACTAGAAATCCGGAAGGAGTCGAATCGAGGATCCACTACTCCCGGGTTCCGAGTCTTAGCAATAAACTCAGGGACGAATTTGAACGTTACCTCTCCACATCCCCTTGAATGGGCGATGTCGTATGAGAGACCATGAAGTTCGCTGACTCGCTTGGCCGAGGCCAAAGCTAGCAGGAACACCGTCTTCCAAGTTAGGTGGCGATCTGTTGCCTGGTGTAATGGTTCATAGGGAGGTCTCTTAAGAGACCTGAAAACTCAAACCACATTCCATGAGGGAGGTCTCACTTCTGACTGGGGGCAGGTAAGTTCATAACTCAGTATGAGTAGAGAAAGTTCTAGCAATGAAGAAATGTCCATTACTTTCAGTCTGAGGGTGAGGCTTAAGGCTGAGCGATAGTCTTTCACTGCCGAGACTGATAGGCGCATTTCTTCACGCAAATACACGAGGAACTTCGCTATTGCTGGAATAGTGGCATCGAGTGGAGAGATACCCCTTCCACGACACCAACCACAGAAGACTTTCCACTTTGCCTGGTAGACTGCTGCTGATGATTTTCGCAGATGTCCAGACATCCTAATTGTAACTTGTTGCGAAAATCCTCTCTCAGAGAGGAGATGCTGGATAGTCTTCAGGCGTGAAGTCGTAGCGAAGCTACGGCTTTGTGGAAGATGTTGACATGTGGTTGTTTGAGTAGATTTTGTCATGGAGGGAGTTCCCTTATAGGCTCCGTTAGGAGTTGCAGAAGGTCCGGGAACCATTCCGCGTGATGCCATAGCGGAGCTATGAGGGTCATTGAAAGATTGACCGATGTTCTTGTCTTGTTGAGCACCCTCCTCATCAGACAGAACGGGGGAAAGGCGTAAACGTTGATGTTGTCCCACCGTTGTTGGAAAGCATCTTGCCAGAGAGCCTTGGGGTCTGGGACTGGGGAACAGTACAGCGGGAGCCTGAAGTTCAGGGCCGCTGCAAAGAGGTCCACGTTTGGAGAACCCCATAAAGTCAGGACTTTTTTGGCTAATAGATGATCCAAGGACCACTTGGTACTCACTATCTGAGATGCTCTGCTCAGGTTGTCAGCGAGCACATTCCTTTTGCCCGGAATGAAGCGTGCCGATAGTGGTATCGAGTGGATTTCGGCCCATCTCAGTATCTCTACTGCTAGATGGGATAGTTGCTGCGAAAAAGTACCTCCTTGTTTGTTGATGTAGGCCACTACTGTGGTGTTGTCGCTCATCACCACCACAGAGTGACTTGCCAGGAACTGTTGGAACTGTTGAAGGGCCAGAAAGACAGCCTTAATCTCTAGGAGATTTATGTGGAGGTACTTTTATGACTCTGACCAGAGGCCTGAGGTCCTGTGGTGCAGCACGTGGGCCCCCCACCCTTTTTTTGAAGCGTCTGAAAACAGCATCAAATCCGGGGGGAGGATGAGAAGGTCCACTCCCTTTCGTAGATTCTCATCTGTCACCCACCACTGGAGGACTGTCAGTTCCCCAGGTCACAAGGGGATCTGGATGTCCAGGGAGTCGTGTGATTGATTCCACCGGGACTCGAGTCGCCACTGGAGGGATCTCATCCTGAGGCGACCATTGGGAACCAGACGGGCCAGCGGTGAAAGGTGACCGAGGAGACGTAGCCAAGATTGGGCTGGGAGTTCTTCTCATTTGAGAAAAGGTCTTGCGACCTTTCTCAGCCTTGCTATCCTGTCGTCTGATGGGAAGGCTTTGTGGAGAATGGTGTCTACAATCATGCCTAAGTATACCAGTCTTTGAGTGGGAAGCAGAGAGGACTTCTCGAGATTTACCATGATCCCCAGATCCTGGCAAAGTCTCAGAAGTTTGTCTCGGTGTTGAAGAAGGGTTGACACTGAGTCTGCCAATCCTGTGTGCCCAAGACGACACTAGGGTAAGCACTCTGGTGAAGACTTGTGGTGTTGTGGAAAGACCGAAGCACAGCACCTTGAACTGGTATATTTTTTTGTCTAGGCTGAATCTCAAGTACTTCCTTGAAGACGGATGGACTGGGATCTGGAAGTACGCGTCTTTTAGGTCCAGTGTGCACATGAAGTCTTGTGGTCTTACTGCTAGTCTGACCGTGTCTGCCGTCTCCATGCTGAACGGAGTTTTTTTTTTGCAAACTTGTTCAGAGCTGAGAGGTCGATGACTGGTCTCCAGCCTCCAGATGCCTTCTTTACAAGAAAGAGTCGACTGAAGAAGACTGGGGATCCGTCAAGGACCTCTTGGAGAGCACCATTCTTCAACAGGGTCTAGACTTCTGCCCATAGGGCTTGCCCCCTTACCGATCCCATGGCAAGGGAGTTCAATGACAATGGATTCCTGGTCAGGGGAGGTAGAGATGTTATGAACGGGACACAATATCCTAGACTGATCACAGAGATTGTCCAGGATTCAGCCCAGAGTTGCTTCTACCTGTTTGCGCAACTTTATAAGCATCCCCCCACTGGTGGAAATGCAGGGGGATTGCCTATCCTAGCGTTTGCGGCCTCGGCTGCTCCCTCTAGAATTTTTCTCTCCCCTGGAGGACTTTTTGCCTTTCCTGTCTTTGACAAGAAAGGGCTTAGACACCGTTGTCTTCGCTGCAGTTTTTGTCGTCGTTGTGGTCTTGGTTGGACGAGACTTCTGTGGTGTTGGAGGTTTATAGGGCTTAGATGTTAAAGCCCTATGGAGGAGGGAGTCTTGATGAGACTTCCTCCACCACTCAGCTGATGTTCCACATCCTTAGGCTCAAACAGATGAGACCCCTCTATGGAAGAATGTACGAGCCTATTGATCTCGACGCTAGGGACCATCTGGTGGAACCTTTCAGCTACCGCATCTCGACGTTTCAAGATGGTATTTGCCCACAAGTTCGAGACTTGGTGGGCCAGAAACTTGATCGTGCGAGTACCTGAGAGAAGGAAGGTTTCCATAGCTTTCCTGGTACGTTCCTTGGAGAAATCCTCGGATCGTATCAGGATACCCAAGGTCCCTAACCAGATATCCAGCCACGATGTAGCTTGCATAGCATACTTCGTGACCTTCTCCTGGTTAAGGATATCAGCTGCCGAGAACGAGACCTGCCGGTTGGAGTCTCTCTCAAGAGGGACTCCCCTGGTTAGCTCTTCCAGCGAGTGGTGAAGAGGAAGAGCTGATCTGGGCTCCTCCAAGATCTCGAAGTACCTCCTCTGCTGTACGCAAGGAGGACATCTCGGGGAGCTGCTGGGCGATCTTGTCCCTGGTACTCTTCACCCCTTGAGACCAGGGCAGGGCTGCACTGGTCTTAGAGGGTTTTTGAGTACCAAAGATGCAGTCTAGGACCATGTCTTTGCCCTCTCGAGGGGGGATCTCTGGGTCAGAAAACCCATTGAGAACCCTCATTAGAGTCAGAACCTGCCAGAATGCATGTTCTGACTCCAGCTGGTCTCCTACTGTTGTAGGACTTGCAGCGAAGTCTCCTTCTGTCCCCAAAGGCTCTTCTTGGGGAGAGTCGCGGACATTCCCTGAGTGGCTGGCTCCATCCTAGCCCTAGTGGAGGACTATGGCATGGTTTTGAAGCCTTTGAATTCCTTCCGGGGAAGGAGGTGAGACTCCAACATCGATGTGTGTAACATGTCCCTTCTGTTCTCAGACTACGAGGAACTCTCGGCGTGAAGAGAGATTTCCTTCATTGGTGCGATGGGGGAAAGTCTCTCTTCGCGTGGTTCCCTTGGTGACGGGAGATCTTTGTCGGAAAGGGATGGAGAGTTTGTCTGAGGAGCAGGAGGAACTTGCTCGATGGTCTGCATGGAGTTAGTTTCGCCCTCGGGGAAGTGACCGCATCCGAAACTCCTCTTTTCCTCTTCAACGGGGTAGAGGAAGTCATGGTTCCATGCCCTAGATCTAGAGCTATAGGTCGCTCTGATGAGCGATCAGACAGGACAGGCTTGAAAGCCTGGGTTATGGCTCTGATCAAGGCATTGAACCAGGGCTGCTGGCTGACAGACGACTGTCAGACAGATCCCCTGAAGGTAAAGGGACCGAAGGTTCGCTGGGAGGAGTTACTGGAATAGGTGGGTTAGCCTTACAATGTAGCTTCAGGATCCTGAACCCCTATGCATGAAAATGCTTCCCTTCTCCCACAATGCGCGATGGTATGTGCTCGCGCGAGGGAGTGTTGGCGTGCGTCCGTAGGAGAGAGAGAGCGCGCGCACAGGATAATGTTAGCGTGAGCGCGCAGGAGAATGTTAGCGTGAGCGCGGGCGTGCAGGAGAATGTTAGCGTGAGCGCGGGCATGCAGGAGAATCATGATGAGCGCGCGTCTGTAGGAGAGAGCGAGAGCGTGCTCATGCATTTCTGTGTGCGCGTGCAGGTGAGTGCACATGGTCTGGTGAGCGCTGGTGCTCAGGTAAAAGTTGGCGCGCAGGTGAGGGCAACAAGGTTGTCGCCTCACCTACGAACTTGCACGCAGGAGAGTGATGGCGCTCAGGTTTTTGCTGGTGCGTTGGTTGGCACGCAGGAGAGCACTGTTGCGCAGGAGAACGTTGGTGAGCCGGTAACTGGCACGTAGGAGAAATTTGGCGCACAGGAGAGTGCTAGTGCGTAGGAGATTGTCGGTGCAGGAGAGCGCTGGCACGCAGGAGATCACTGGCACACAGGAGAGCGCAAGTGCGCTGTGGTGTGCTGGCGCGTAGGTGACACTGAGCGTGTTTGCGCAGGGTGCGCAGGTGATCGTGGGCGCATGGTGTGCAGGAGAGCGCTGAAGATCACGTTGGTGCGTAAGCGCATGTTGGCGCACAAGCGCGTGAGGTTACTGCCCCTTGTGAGGGCGAGTAGGATGGGTGGTGCTCCGAAGCGTTGGTGAATGACGAGCTGCTGGTGAGCGCTGGTCAGGGCGAGGGTGATGGCGCGCAATAGAGCACTTTGGTGTAGCTTTATTAGGCTCATACAGAAATGGCGATGGAAGGTCGGCAGGTCTGTTGGATGGATGGTCGACGTGTCCTTTAAAAGGATGACCATCCACCGAAGGATATCGCAAACGATCTGCAGAGAGGTCCAGGACCAAAGTCACAAGAGTGGTTGCAGGTGCAGTGATGGATGATTGGTCTAGAGCAGGGGTGCACAACCTTTTGAGCTACTCGGGCCACATCATCAAACATATATCTAGTCGAGGGCCACTAGACTAGATTTTACATGAAATGATAAATAGTTTGTAGAATGTTTAAAGATAAAAAAACACAGTTGCTCACCTGTTTTGTTTTAATGAGATTTTTGACACTGAGATTCATGTACAAGTTTTTTTTTTATGCTAGGATGGAAATTTGTGGTTGCCAGTCTTAAAACAGAGTGCAGATTTTGATCACTTAGCCTGCTACGAATATTTGACTTGGTCTGGTTGAGCAGACTAAATGTTTGTTCACATATGTAGGTAGAGCCAAATAAGCTTGCATAAATAGCAGCTTTGTTTCTCAAATAAGGAAACTGATCTTCGGGCAAGCAATTATAAAAGTTGAGCAAGTCCCCTTCATTATACTTGGTACGAAGGCTGTCATTATTCTGAAGATCAATCAGTTCGAGTTGTGCTTCGAATTCTACTTCATCAGGAGATACAGAAAAGGGGTTGCTGAACAACTTCAAATCATTGACTTCTTTCTTTAGGTCCTCAAATTGGCTCTCAAAGGCCTCCAAAAGTTTTCCTAATTTTGCTGCATAATATTCATGTCTATTGCATACTTTGTGTTTCTCACACATAAGTTTGTAATTTGGGAAGTGTCCTAACTCTCCTTTAACTATCTGTAACTGAAACAATTTTAGTTTTTGTTTGAAAGCTGTCACATAATTGGCTAGCTGAGAAATAAGTTCGTTATTCCCCTGAAGTTTATGATTCAAGTTATTTAAATGACTTGTGAGATCTACAAGAAATGACAAATCACAAAGCCAGTCAGCATTTGTAAGTTCTGGTACCATCTTATTCTTTTCATTAAGAAATATCTCAATTTCATCCAGAAGACTGATAAATCTTTTCAGCGTATTTCCCCTGCTTAACCACCTTACTTGAGTGAAAAACACTAAATCGCCATATTCTGCTTCAATTTCATCAAGAAATTGCTTGAATTGCCGGTGATGCAAAGCTGAGCGTGACTTGATAAAATTGACTGTAGAAACTACAAATTTCATTACATGATCAAAGTCCAGTTCTTCTCCACACAAATTTTGTTGATGTGTTATGCAATGAAATTGTTTCAGTTCATATTTTCGCTCTCCAAGGTGTTTAATCAATAGCTGCACCAATCCATTCTGCTTGCCTATCATTGCAGGAGCCCCATCAGTTGATATTCCTACTAACTTGTCCAAATCTAACTTAATTACTGAAATTTGTTCTAAAAGTCCATTAAGTAAATCACTACCAGTTGTCTGCCCCTTCAATGAACTGAGCCCTACGAGTTCCTCATGAATAGAAAAGTCCTCTGTCACACCACGTACAAATACAAGTAGCTGAGCCGTAGATGTAACATCAGTAGATTCATCAGTGGCTAGGGAGAAGTACACAAATTGTCTACTTTTCTCCTTCAACTGGTTTACTATATCACCCGACAAATCAACAATACGACGTTGCACTGTCATACGATTCAAACTGATATTCTCAAACTTTTTCAAAACATCTGGAGAAATTTTTTGAGCAGCAAGTAGAATACACTTTTTAATGAAATCCCCCTCTGAAAATGCCTTGGAATGTTTAGCAGTCAGGTTTGCAATTTTATAACTCACTTCTGTTACGTCCTGTGCCTCTTTATTTTTCTGAATAAACATATTTTTCTGCACATGAAAACCTTGCATTAGTGATTTAATTTTCTGCTTTCTTAGTTCACCAACAAATTTTTCATAAGACTTGTGCTTTGTCAGATAATGCCTTTGCAAATTGTATTCCTTACAAATGGCCACACTATTCTGGCATATCAAGCAAATGATTTTTTTTCACTGTTTTCCACAAAGAAATATTTATCTGTCCATATTTCTTGAAATTTTCTATGTTCATCTTCAAGCTTTCTTTTTCGACTTGAGTTTTTGTCCACAGAAGTACCAGAAGCCATAGTAGCTAAGCAAAATTAATCTGAAAACATTACAATGATAAATGCCTGGCCTTGTAGCAATATCTCCTATTTTAGACTGCAAAGAAACTATCGGAGCTCAGACAAATTAGCTAACTTGGAAGGTTGCCAAATAATCATTTTACAAACTTTTTAAACTGGAATTTAGATGTATTAGGAAACCATAATTATGAATGTAAAATACAATAAAAAAAAGAAAAATAAGAAAAACAAAAACAGGTTTCGCATCTGTTTAAAAAGAGAATAGTATTCAAAATTATGATAAATATTAATTTAGATATAACTTAGGTGGTTACCTTCCCTTCACAACAACGAGGTTACTCCCGTCTAGACAACGTTGTAGAAAGCCATACGCGTTCACCTCTTGTCTCGACTGCTTTCGTGTTCGAGGATGGTGATGAAATTACGAATTTAGTGAATGAACTGATTATAGATAACGAGATAATTCAACAATAACAAGAAAACACAAAGAATAATACATACATACATACATATATATATATATATATATATATATATACTGTATATATATATATATATATATATATATATATATATATATATATGTTTATATATGCACAGACACATATACATACATACATACATATGTATGTGTGTGTGTGTTATATAGTACATTTTTACTATTTGTAATTATATCATAAGACGGAGTTATATGTTTATATTTATTATTTTCTTTTACTGTACAGAGAGTGATATATTGTGTTTTCTATGATAACTTCGAGGGCCGCCATGTTCTTCACTGGGAGCCGCCGGTTGTGCACCATTGGTCTAGAGGCTTCTGCAGGGGACTGCATTGAAGACGTTTAACCAAAGAGGCGTCTCCTCACCGCAAGTGAAGGAAGGCCTCTAAGGCGAAGAGGAAGGCGAGCCTTCCGACGGATGCGCCCTCTGGGGGTCGTTGAATCAACAAGCTGACCGTCAGCAGTCCCCCGAAGAGGAGTCTCTGTAAGTGAACTCCCCCGAGGGAGAGAAACACTAGCAGGAGAGACCGATGATGAACTTAATTTCCCCCTAGTAGGATGGTCTGGAACGGGGGAAACTAAGTCAGCAGCTACAGTAGAGTTTGGAGTGGCAGAGGAGATGGGTGATGTCGCATGAGACACCTCTGACACAACAACGTCGACAAGTGTCAGGGGATCTACCTCTGACGGCGACGACGATTGCTTGACAGAAGCACCCATGCAGATGAACTCAAGCAATGCCTCCTTGGAGGGCGACTCCGTGAGCCCCAAGTCGGACCAAATCTGAAACACGGACATTAGTAACAAGGCCTCCCCCAGGGGGAGAGGTGGTGCTGCTTCGCTAGGGGAAGCAACCTCGTCTCTCGAGACGCGGGGTTGATCAGAAATAAATTGGTCTACGCTACTACTCGACAGTCTCTTGAAAGAGACCAACCGCGTAGGAGTTTCGGAGGAGGTTTGACCGATGGAAGAAGACGCCTTGGGTTTTCCTCCCTTCAAAGCAACCTTCGAAGGAGAAATATCCCGCTTGGACTTCTCCTTCAGCCGTCGCGAAAACCTCTCCCACTGGGAGGAAGACCACTCCCTAAACTTGTTGACACTATCACACCGTTGACAAAGGGCGTGAGGATCAGTCTCGTCCGCCGACATACATGTTCCACAGGGACGGTCGGAGAGTCCAGGGCAGGTGAGCATGGTCGCCGAAGTCAACTTCACACACACAGTCTAAGAGATAAGAGAAAACAAAAAGCATTAATGGCTGCCAATTGTCAGCGAAGATGAAGAACAGCAATGTCCGTTCACCATCCAAGACGAAAGCAAAGTGAGCTCAATCACAGGTGTGTGAGGGGGAGCAGTAGCCCCTCCCTACCCCCCCCCCCCCTAACTAGCAGTGTGGGTAGTTAACCCTCGTTAAAAAATGATATTTTCATTAATAAAATAAATTTTTGAACATACTTACCCGGTAGTTATATATATAGCTTACGTCCTGACGTCAACGGCAGAAAATTCGAAACTCGCGCCAACCGCCAGTTGGATAGCCAGGTGTACCACCCCTGCACCCTAGCGAGGTACCTGGGAACCATTCCAGTGACCCTCATATGTTCCATGCCTCTAGTCTCTAGAGGGGAGGAGGGTGGGACTAAAATTATATATAACTACCGGGTAAGTATGTTCAAAAATTTATTTTATTAATGAAAATATCATTTTTAAACACAAGACTTACCCGGTATTTATATATATAGCTGATTAACACCTTTGGTGGAGGGTTAGAGACAGCTAGCATATCTGGAATTCTACTTAAGAGTTAATTAAAACAAAACTTAATAGTTCGTACCTGATAAGGAAGCTGACTTCAATGATACTCTGCCTCATTATGTCTGCTAGCCTTATGAGATCCAGCGATCCTCACAGGGGGCTGAAGATCTCTAAGGGACTGTCAAACCGGTGTCAAAATCTCATCATGACAGAACCTCCTCCAATAACTAAATCCGGGTGCTCTCATGGCACAAACATGACCACCTGACAAAATCAATGATTGTGGAAGACTGACACAATCTCCACAAACAACCATAAAAACAATTAAAAGTACCAAGAGAAGAAAAGGTTATTGGGATTATGGGAACATAGTGGTGGATCCTTCACCCACTATTGCACTCGCTGCTACGAATGGACCCAGAGTGAAACAGTCCTCATAACAAGTCTGAACACCTTTCAAATAATACGACGCGAACACGGATTTGCTCCTCCAGAAGGTCGTGTCCATTATGCTTTGCAGAGATCTGTTCTGCCTGAAAGCAGCCGACGTTGCCACCGCTCTGACCTCATGCGACTTAACCTTTAAAAGCCCAAGGTCTGATTCATTACAATGAATATGAGCTTCCTTAATTAAAAGCCTGACGAAATAAGACAAGGCGTTTTTAGACATCTGTAAAGAGGGCTTCCTGACTGAACACCACAAAGATTCAGACTTGCCTCGTAAATCTCTTGTTCTCTCCAAGTAGCATCTTAGAGCTCTCACTGGGCACAAGACTCTTTCTACCTCATCTCCAACCAGATCCGTAAGATTTGGAATCTCGAATGCTTTAGGCCAAGGTTGAGAAGGGCGTTCGTTTTTGGCAAGAAAGCCTAACTGCAATGAACAGACAGCTTTGCCATTACGAAATCCAACGTTTTTGCTAAACGCATGGATCTCGCTCACTCTTTTGGCCGTCGCAAGACTGACCAAAAATAAAGTCTTCATAGTGAGGTCTTTCAAGGAAGTTGAACCCAGTGGCTCAAACCTGTCGCTCATGAGAAATTTCAAAACAACATCCAGATTCCAGGCTGGAGAATCTTGGATCCGACGTTTTGAAGTCTCGAAAGACTTGAGAAGCTCTTGTAGATCCTTATTGTCAGAGAGGTCAAGGCTTCTATGCCTAAACACAGTAGCTAACATACTCCTATAGCCTTTGATAGTAGAGGAGAAATTGCATTTCCTTCGAAGGTAAAGCAGAAAATCTGCAATTTGAGCTACAGAGATACTGGATGAGGAAAGAGAGTTGACTCTACACCACTCTCTGAAAACCTTCCACTTAGATTGATAGACCTTGATGGTCGAAGTCCTTCTTGCTCTCGCAATAGCTTGAGCTGCCTCCTTCGAAAAGCCTCTAGATCTAGCGAGTCTCTCGATAGTCTGAAGGCAGTCAGCTGTAGAGCGTGGAGATTTTGATGCAATCTTTCCAAGAGGGGTTGTCTGAGAAGATCTGCTTTTAGAGGAAGAATTCTTGGGGTGTCTATCACCCATTCCAGTACCTCTGTGAACCATTCTCTTGACGGCCAATAGGGAGCCACAAGGGTCATCCTGGTTCCTTTGGATGTCACAAATTTCTGTATTACCCTGTATAGGATCTTGTAAGGAGGGAATGCAGAGAGATCTAGATTGGACCAGTCCAAAAGAAATGCGTCTATGTGGACTGCTTCTGGATCTGGAACAGGGAAGCAATAAGCCTCTAGCCTCTTCGTCTTTGAGGTTGCGAAGAGGTCTATGCAAGGACGACCCCAAAGACGCCACAGGCTCTTGCACACCTGAAGGTTGAGGGTCCACTCTGTTGGAAGGATCTGATTCCGTCTGCTGAGACTGTCTGCCATAACATTTTTCTCCCCTTGAATGAAACGCGTGAGAAGAATAATATTTCTCTCTCTTGCCCACATCAGGAGAGTCCTTGACGCCTCGTACAGAGAAATCGAGTGCGTTCCCCCTTGTTTCGAGATGTACGCCAATGCTGTCGTGTTGTCCGAATTGACCTGAACTACTTTGTTGGTGACCAAAGCCTCGAAACCTCTGAGGGCTAAAAGCACTGCCAATAACTCCTTGTGGTTGATATGCAAAGATTTCTGGGGTTCTGTCCAAAGACCCGAGACTTCTAATTTGTCTAGAGTCGCTCCCCATCCCATGTCCGAGGCGTCGGAGCATAACACAAGATCTGGGCTTTTCATTGACAAATCGAGGCCCTCCTTGAACTTGTCTGATTCCTCCCACCACCGAAGGCAGACTTTGATGGGGTTCGTGATAGGAATGGAAATCGATTCTAAGTCCCTCTCCTTGTCCCAATGGCTGTTGAGATGGAACTGGAGAGGACGAAGGTTCAGCCTTCCCAGTGGGATGAACTGCTCCAAGGAGGAGAGGGTTCCAATCCGACTCATCCATTTCCTTGCTGAGCAAACTTGCTTGCTTTGAAACGAACTCAGTTTCAACTTGGCTTGCTCTATCCTTGAGGGAGACGGAAAAGCCCGAAAAATCTGACTCCGTATCGTCATCCCCAAATATAGAATCTCTTAAGATGGAACCAAGAGAGACTTTTCCTTGTTTACCAGGAGACCAAGTTCTTCCGCAAGGTCCAAGGTCGTCTGAAGATCCTTCAGGCAGTGATCGTAAGAGTGCGCTCTGAGAAGCCAGTCGTCGAGATACAGAGAGGCTCTTATGCCCCTTGAATGTAAGATCTTTGCTACATTCAGCATGAGCTTCGTAAAGATCTGAGGAGCTGTGCAAAGACCGAAGCATAGGGCTCTGAATTGGAAGACGTCTCCCATGAAAACGAACCTGAGGTAGGGTCTGAAGCTCGGATGGATGGGGATGTGGAAGTAGGCGTCCCGAAGGTCCAATGAGACCATCCAGTCGTCCCTCCTTACTGCTGCTAACACTGACTTCGAAGTCTCCATGGTGAACTTCGTTTTGATGATGAACCTGTTCAGCGCACTCACGTCCAGAACTGGACGCCATCCCCCCGAGTTCTTGGGTACCAGGAATAGCCGATTGTAGAAACCAGGTGAACGGATATCCTGAACCTTCTCTATGGCCCCTTTCTCTAACATAAGAGACACTTGGTTCGAAAGAGCTTGTCTCTTTGCCTCCTCCCTGTATCTTGGAGAGAGATCCACGGGCACTGAGACCAGGGGAGGGCTCCCTAGAAAGGGGATCTTGTACCCCTCCCTCAAGATCTGAATAGACCATTGGTCTGCCCCTTTCTTCTCCCACGCTTGCCAGAATTTGAGGAGTCTGGCACCCACTGCCTGAAGGCGAAAGCAGTCAGACTCTGCTTCGCCCTGCCCTGAAGCCTCTTCTCTTACTCCTTCTAGCATCAGGTCTGGAGCTACCCCTACTAGAAGATCTTCCTCGAAAGGGCTGGGAAAACTTAGGAAAAGTATCTTCCTTAGACTTACGGCTGACAAAAGAGGAAGGTAAAGCCTTTCTAGCGGACTTGGAGACAAGATCCTGAGAGGCCTTCAGAGCTAAAGCTGCAGAGATCTCCCTGATAAGCTCTTGCGGGAACAGTAACGGAGAAAGAGGAGCATATAAGAGTTCGGACTTCTGGAAGAGAGTCACCCCCGCCGAAAGAAAAGAGCAAAGTTGGTCTCTTTTCTTAAGGATGCCTGCGGAAAACAGAGCTACAAGCTCATTAGCGCCATCCCTTAAGGCCTTGTCCATGCACGACATCAAATGGACCAGGGCAGAGGTATCCCCCTCTTTAAAAGCCTCAACTTTCTTACCCAAGGCCCCCAGTGTCCAGTCTAGGAAGTTAAAAACTTCAAAGGCCCTAAAAACTCCTTTGAGAAGGTGGTCCATCTCTGAAGTGGACCAAAAAATTTTGGTCTTCCTCATGGCCGACCGACGAGGAGCGTCTACGAGGCTTGAGAAATCTCCCTGGGCAGAGGCAGGAATCCCCAAGCCGAGAACTTCTCCCGTCTCGTACCAGATGCTCGACCTCGAAGCCAGTCTAGCTGGAGGAAAGGAAAAAGATGTCTTTCCTAAGGCCTTCTTAGACTGTAACCAGTCACCCATTAATTTCAGAGCTCTCTTGGACGAACGTGACAGAACCATCTTCGTAAAACGGGCTTTCTTAGAAGCTTTCCCTAAAGTACACTCAGAAGGAGGAGAGCGCGGAGCTATAGGCACAAAAAAGTCCGAAAACTCTTCTGTAAAAACTTTCATAAGTTTTTTAAGATCAGCCGAATGACGGAAAGAAACAGAGTCCTCGTCTTCTGAAACGTCATCAAACTCCAAAGGAGAAAGCTGCGCTTCTACTTCCTTCTCCAGCGACGTTCCTCCGGGAGCAGAAGGGTTAAGAGCGGTATCAATATCAGAAAAAATCTGAGTGCCAACCGCAACAGAAACAGTTTCATTGCGAACAGTAACAGGCGGCAGAGTCGCGTGTCGCTCAACCGAACGCTCGCGATCAGTCCGATCGGAGGCGAGAAGTTCCTGTACATGAACCGCATCAATGTCTTGAAAAGGATAAGGCTCCTCCTCGTAGTCCAAACTAACGTCCGAGATATGACCAGGGAAAGGACGTTCAGGATCATATTCAGAAACACGCTTGCCATCAACCACTGGTAAGCAATCGGAACTACGAATCGCTCGTTGTTCAGCGACTCGTTCAACTGTAACCATCCCAGAAAAGCGACCTGAAGGACGCTCACTAAAGTAATTGGCAGAGAGGGAAACTTCCTGAAGGATAGGACGCTTGGCAGCCTGTTTAAAAGGACGTTTGGTAGCCTGTATGCAAGGACGTTCGGCAGTCTGAACCTGAGGATCGGCAGCCTGTTCAGGAGGAAGTTCAGGAGCCTGAGTCGAAGGGCGATCAAAAACCTGTTTAACAGGACGCCCGACATCCTTTTTAGAAGAACGCACAGGCACACAGTCTCGAACACGTTCAATAGAAGAACCGTGGACCGCGGACTTAGGAAAACGATCACGATCGCTTCCTAAAGGCCGTTCGAAGCGGCTAGCAGGAAGCTTCGAACCCCGAGTACGAGGCCGCTCGGAAACACGACCTGGCTCACTTCTCCGATCACGATCGCTGATACAAGATTTGTCGTTACGCTGGTATGATTGCATAAAGGAAGAGAGCCTGCTTTGCATGTCTTGAAGAAAAACAAAGTCAGGATCCGAACGTTGCGAAATCGGCGATGAGGTCGTAACGTTCTCCTCACCTCTAAACGGAATAGAGCCAGAAGGATCCTTGGAAACGTCCAGAGTCTTAAAAGGACGTTTGATCGGGGGGCTTTCAAAAGGCTCTGGAGAATCCCAATGACTGCATCCAGGCTTAGAACTAACAGGACGTCGATAGGCCGTATCATAGGATCTCTTAAGAGGCCTGGAAGCGAGCTTCCAACCTCTTTTAGGCAAGGGATCATCCGAAGACGACGAAAAACACTTAACCTCACCTTTCCGATGGTAAGGGCGAACGTCCTGGGAGGCGCCCACAGGTACGTTCGAGGGGACGTCTGCTCGTTTGTTAAAGCCTCTCGACTCCTTTCGCCTTTCGACATTCCTTCTCCCAGGGGTTGGGGAGCTTGGAAGAGGTCTAGGACTAGGAGGACGACAGACACGAGCAGGCGCACCCTCCACTGCACTTGCACCTTCACCTTTCAAAAGACGCACATCGGACATCAACTGTGTCCTGTCCGCAGCCAAAGATTCAACTTTAGCGCCAAGAGCTTGAATGGCCAGTAACATATCCTTAAGGGAAGGTTCATTAGCAATTGCAATAGTGGGATCAGGATCTACCACTACAGGTGAAGGAATAGGATCAATGACATGGGAGGAGGAAATATCTCTAGAAGAGCGAGAAGAACTACGCCTCAATCTATCCCTTTTAAGTTTACGCCTGTATTTATCAAAATTAATCCATTCATGCTCTGACAACAAAACACATTCGTCACAGCAATCACCTAAATCACACTCTTTACCCCTACAAGCAACACAGAGAGAATGGGGGTCAAGAGAGGCTTTAGCCAAACAGGTCTTACACCCACTAGTCACACATAACCTAAAAGTAATGGGGGGGGGTGGCCATTTTGAAAATTTAAAGAGAATTAAGACAAGCAAAGGTCAAAAATCATCTAATCCCAACAAAACCAAGAAATATCCAAAGCGAGATAAAAAACAAGCGGGAGTCAATAACCAAAGATTTGTACTTCACCACACCAAAAAAATTATATTTTGATTATAAAATAAATTTTTGAATATACTTACCCGGTGAATATATAATAGCTGGCGTCTCGGACGGCTCGACAGAAACACAAAAACTCGCGAGCGATCGCCATGAAGGTTGCGGGTGTGCCCACCAGCGCCGACTATCGGCCAGATACCGCATATACTTGTAAACAGCTCCAGTTCTTCTCATTCCGCTGGGTCTCTATCGGGGAGGAAGGGAGGGCCTTTAATTTATATATTCACCGGGTAAGTATATTCAAAAATTTATTTTATAATCAAAATATCATTTTTAAATATTAAACTTAGCCGGTGAATATATAATAGCTGATTCACACCCATGGTGGTGGGTAGAGACCAGTATTAATACAATAAAGGCGTACAGTATATGCTTAGAGTTTTTGACAATTATATCATAACAAAACCCAATTAAATATAGGTACCTGGTAAGGAAGCTGACTCTGACGATTACTCTGCCTTATTAGTCCGCTTTCCTCACGAAGCCCAGCCATCCTCTCAGGATGCTGAAAGACTCCCAGGAGCTGTTATATCCAGGGCGACCACCCATACAACAGGACCTCATCAAAACCCTTAATCTGGGCGCTCTCAAGAAACGACATTTGACCACCCGCCAAATCAAAAAGGATGCGAAAGGCTTCTCAGCCTTCCGTACAACCCAAGACAAGATTAAAAACATTTCAAGAGAAGATTAAAAGGATATTGGGATTAAGGGAATGTAGTGGTAGAACCCTCACCCACTACTGCACTCGCTGCAACGAATGGACCCAGTGTGTAGCAGTCCTCATAAAGAGTCTGGACGTCTTTTAAGTAAAATGAAGCGAACACCGACTTGCTCCTCCAAAAGGTCGCGTCCATAATACTTCGCAGAGATCTGTTTTGCTTAAAGGTCACGGAAGTTGCTATCGCTCTTACTTCGTGCGTCTTGACCTTAAGTAAACAACGATCTTTTTCACTTAAGTGAGAATGAGCCTCTCGGATTAAAAATCTAATAAAATACGATAAAGCATTTTTAGACATAGGCAATGAGGGCTTCTTAACGGAGCACCATAAGGCCTCAGATCCACCTCGTAAAGATCTGGTACGAGCTAAATAAAACTTAAGCGCTCTAACTGGACACAGTACTCTTTCAACCTCGTTGCCTACGATCTCTGATAGGCAAGGTATATCAAAAGATTTAGGCCAAGGACGAGAAGGCAGTTCATTTTTGGCCAAGAAACCAAGCTGAAGCGAACATGTGGCTTTATCTGTAGAAAAGCCGATGTTTTTACTAAAGGCATGGATCTCACTGACCCTTTTAGCCGAAGCCAAGCACACCAAGAAAAGCGTCTTGAGGGTGAGATCCTTCAGGGAGGCTGAATGTAATGGCTCAAACCTGTCGGACATTAGGAACCTTAGGACCACGTCTAAGTTCCACCCAGGAGTTGCCATACGACGCTCCTTAGAGGTCTCGAAGGACTTAAAGAGATCTTGGAGATCTTTATTATTGGACAGATCTAAGCCTCTATGTCTGAACACAGAAGCCAACATGCTCCTGTAGCCCTTAATAGTGGGAGCAGAGAGGGAGCGAACATTTCTCAGATGCAGGAGAAAGTCTGCAATTTGGGCTACAGAGGTACTGGAAGAGGATATGGATGATGACATGCACCAGTCTCTAAAGACTTCCCACTACGACTGGTAGACCTTGATGGTAGATGCTCTCCTAGCTCTCGCAATCGCTCTGGCTGCCTCCTTCGAAAATCCTCGAGCTCTTGAGAGTCTTTCGATAGTCTGAAGGCAGTCAGACGAAGCACGGGGAGGCTTTGATGAAGACTCCTTACGAGGGGCTGTCGTAAGAGATCCATCCTTAAAGGCAGACTCCTTGGAGCGTCTACCAGCCATTGAAGTACCTCTGTGAACCACTCTCTCGCGGGCCAGAGGGGAGCAACCAACGTCAACCTTGTCCCTTCGTGAGAGGCGAACTTCTGCAGTACCTTGTTGATGATCTTGAACGGCGGGAATGCGTACGCGTCCAGGTGAGACCAGTCCAGCAGGAGAGCATCTATGTGGGCCGCCTCTGGATCTGGGACTGGAGAGCAATAGGTCGGGAGCCTTTTGGTCAACGAGGTGGCAAAGAGGTCTATGGTGGGTTGGCCCCAAGTCATCCAAAGACTCTTGCACACGTCCTTGTGGAGGGTCCATTCTGTGGGGATCACCTGACCTCTCTGACTGAGACAGTCCGCAAAGACATTCAAGTCCCCCTGGATGAATCTTGTCAACAGTGAGATGCCTCGATTTCTTGACCAGATGAGGAGGTCCCTTGCGATGATGAACAGTGTGTGGGAGTGAGTGCCTCCTTGCTTGGAGATGTACGCCAAGGCTGTGGTGTTGTCCGAATTGACTTCTACCACTTTGTTTCGTAGAAGACTCTCGAAACTCGTCAAGGCCAAGTGAACAGCCAACAGCTCCTTGCAGTTGATGTGCAGGCTCCTCTGATCCGACGTCCAAAGACCCGAACATTCCAGACCGTCCAGAGTCGCTCCCCAACCCAAATCCGACGCGTCTGAGAACAACACGGGGTTTGGGTTCTTGACCGCCAGGGACAGACCCTCTCGCAGACTTATGTTGCTGTCCTACCAGCTCAGGCACGTTTTTACTGGCTCGGAGATCGGGATTGACACAGCTTCCAAAGTCTTGCCCTTGTTCTAATGGGAGTCTAGATGGAACTGGAGAGGGCGAAGGTGAAGTCTCCCTTGTGAGATAAATTGTTCCAGGGATGACAGAGTCCCTAGGAGGCTCATCCAACTTCTCACTGAGCAACGGTCTTTTTTCAGCATGAGGCGGACTTTGAGCAGGGCTTGCTCTATCCTGGTGGCAGACGGAAAAGCCCGAAAAACTAGACTGCGAATCTCCATCCCCAAATAGAGAATCGTCTGGGATGGATTCAGTTGAGACTTTTCTAAGTTCACCAACAGTCCCAACTCTTTTGCAAGAGCTAACGTCCATTGAAGGTCCTGCAGGCAGCGATGACGGGACGACACTCTGAGAAGCCAGTCGTCCAGGTACAGGGAGGCTCGAATTCCCGATAAATGAAGGAATTCTGCCACATTCCTCATGAGCCTCGTAAACACGAGAGGAGCAGGGCTGAGGCCGAAGCACAGTGCTCGGAACTGGTACACCACATTCCTGTAAACAAACCTCAGATACGGTTGAGAATCCGGGTGTATAGGAATGTGGAAATACGCATCCTGCAGGTCGAGAGAGACCATCCAGTCTCCCTCTCTGACCGATGCTAGGACGGACTTCGTGGTCTCCATCGTAAATTTTGTTTTTACAACAAAAACGTTGAGCGCACTGACGTCCAGCACTGGCCTCCAACCTCCTGTATGCTTTGGGACTAGGAAGAGACGGTTGTAAAATCCCGGTGATTGAAGGTCCGAGACTTTCACCACCGCTCCCTTCTCTAGCAACTGAGAAACCTGCTGATGTAGAGCTTGTCTCCTTGACTCCTCTCGATACCTGGGAGAGAGGTCTAAAGGAACTGTTACTAGAGGAGGCCTGCGTACAAAAGGTATTTTGTACCCCTCCTTGAGCAACAACACAGACTCTCGGTCTGCACCCCTCTTCTCCCAGGCCTGCCAGAAGTTGTTCAGTCTGGCCCCTACCGCTGTCTGAGGACGTGGGCAGTCAGACTCTGCCACGGGAGGACTTGGATCCTCTCCTCTTGCCTCTCTTACTATCGGCACGAGCGCCTCCCCTACTGGGGGCTCTGCCACGAAAGGGCGGGATAAACCTTGTCGCTGGGGTATCGATCTTGGGTCTTATGACATAAGACGATGAAGGAGCACCCTTACGAGCAGACGTAGCCATCAGGTCGTGGGTATCCTTCTGCACCAGCGAAGCCGCAATATCCTTGATCAACTGCTGAGGAAACAAGGCAGATGACAAAGGGGCAAAGAGGAGCTCCGACCTTTGACAGGGAGTTACTCCTGCCGAAAGGAACGAGCAAAGAGTCTCCCTCTTCTTCAGGACTCCAGCCGTAAAGGTAGCGGCGAGCTCATTAGAGCCATCACGGATGGCTTTGTCCATGCAGGACATAATAAGCACGGAAACATCCTGGTCGGCCGACGAGATCTTCCTGCTTAAGGCTCCTAGCGACCAATCTAAGAAGTTAAAAACTTCGAAGGCCCTGTAAACCCCTTTAAGGAGATGGTCAAGGTCCGAGGAGGACCAATAAACTTTAGAGCGTCTCATGGCCAGGCGACGGGGAGAGTCTACTAGGCTTGAGAAGTCTCCCTGGGCAGAGGCAGGAACTCCCAAGCCGAGAACTTCTCCCGTGTCATACCAGACGCTCGCTCTAGAAGCCAGTTTAAAAGGAGGGAAAGCAAAGGCAGTCTTCCCCAAACTCCTCCTGGTGATCAACCAGTCGCCTAGCAAACGTAAAGCTCTCTTAGAAGAGCGAGAGAGCACTAGCTTAGTAAACGAAGGCTTGGAAGCAGCTAGGCCTAGCGCAAACTCTGACGGAGGCGAACGAGGAGCAGAAGGTACAAAATGGTCTGGAAAAAGATCCTTAAAAATCAACATGATTTTCTTAAAGTCCATAGAGGGCTGAGCAGCTTTAGGCTCTTCTCCGTCTGACAAACTGCCCAAAGGAATATCAGTAGGCGGAGGATCAGCAACTTCCTCATCTGAAGGAACCTCGTCCGACAATTGTCGAGTCTCATGAAAAGGAGAGACCTGCCGCGGCGGCAATGCTTGACAGGCAATGTCCACAAGCAAAGGAGCAGCAGTAGCAGTCGAGGAAGCGAGGTCATGCCGCTGCTGAAAGGACTGAAAACCTTGCGACTGACCAACAACAACAACAGGAGTTGATGGACGCTCGACGTCACGTCGGAACTGCATTGACTGCCTAGACCGAGCAGTCAAAACAACCTTTGACTGCGGTGCTTGACGCTCAACGTCAAGTCGAGGCAACTGAGCTGGTTGGCGAACGTCCTGAACGTCAACACGAGACTGCGGCAGCGGCTGAACGTCAACACGAGGCTGCGGCAGCGGCTGAAAGTCAACACGGGACTGCAGCGAGTGAGGATCCATGTCACGTGACTGACGTGACAAACTACCGACATCACGTTTCATAACGTCAAAAGGACGAGTAAAAGCTCGTTTGGGCGGCTGACGGCCAGAGTCTCGATCAGCGTAACGGCGAGAATCATCGTGAACCTGCTCAACGGTATACTCCTCCATAAGGGAGGCAAGCTTAGTCTGCATATCCTGCAGGACAACCCATTTAGGATCAACGGGAGTCGGGACGGGCCGAGACGATGGTAACGTCTGTGTCGGCAAAACATTAAGTCCTACGACATTACTTCTCCCTGGTGCAGGGGAGCCTGAAAGAGGTCTCGGACTAGGGGAACGACAAGCACGAACAGACGAACCCTCGGTCGCAACACTAACAACACTTTGCGCACTAATCACTTTGTCACTACGATTTTCTGATTTGCCACTCTGACACTTTAATAACTTCACATCTGACATGAGTTGGTTACGGTCCGAAGCTAAGGATTCAACTTTCTCGCCTAAAGCTTGAATCGCAAGAAACATATCCCGCATGGACGGTTCATGAGTGCTAGTAGAGGGTTCAGGAACAACTACTACAGGGGAAGGATTAGGTTCAGGGGCATGGGAGGAGGAAAATTCCAATGACCTAGAGGAGCTTCTCCTCACCCTATCTCTCTCCAGCTTACGAGAATATTTATCAAATTCAAGCCAGTCGAATTCCGACAAGACCACGCACTCATCACACCGATCTCCTAATTGACAGGTTTTACCCCGGCAATTAGAACAAACGGTATGTGGGTCGAGAAAGGCCTTGGGAAGACGTTTGTTACAATCCCTAGCATTACATTTGCGAAATTTAGGTCCAGGGATAGGAGAAGGGTCAGCCATATTGAACAATCAGAGAAAAATCCAAAACAAATCCAAAGTCATCAACAATAAACACTAGCCAAAAAAGGATTCAAGAGTTTTAATTGAAGAGAAAAACACCCGTCACAGCGAAAGCTCAAAACAACCAAAATAAAGTACTTCACCAAAAATGACGAAAACTCAAGGTCAACAGCGAGCGGAATCAACTTGTCGATAAGACCGACAGAGAAGAACTGGAGCTGTTTACAAGTATATGCGGTATCTGGCCGATAGTCGGCGCTGGTGGGCACACCCGAAACCTTCATGGCGATCGCTCGCGAGTTTTTGTGTTTCTGTCGAGCCGTCCGAGACGTCAGCTATTATATATTCACCGGCTAAGTTTAATATTTAAAAACGATCAGTAATGACGGAGTAGAATTAACGTGTCGCCACTAGCGACAGCAGGGAATATATGAGGGTCACTGGAATGGTTCCAAAGTACCTCGCTAGGGTGCAGGGGTGGTACACCTGGCTATCCAACTGGCGGTTGGCGCGAGTTTCGAATTTTCTGCCGTTGACGTCAGGACGTAAGCTATATATATAACTACCGGGTAAGTCTTGTGTTTAAAATTAATAGCTCATCATTTCAGCTACGCCGAAAGTAATACCCCTAATAAATAGCGTGGTTTGTATTCCAGTTACGGAATAACTAAATGTTAATACCTGTAAATTAAGTAGTTATTACAATATAATGTAATAATAAATGGAAAATAATACAATACATACAGTACAATACTTTACATATACTAAATATACACTTCCATGTGTACTGTACTATTATAGTTAACCCTATTATAGACTACAGCTACATTTTCTGTTGTCTGAACCCATTCTCTTCAACTCTGTGATGGGTGACTATTTCATTATCGGCCTGATTGGCAAATCTTTTTTCTTAAATTGAAACATTTTTCGTAAAATGAGTAAAAAAATATTCGCATCTCGTTTTGCAGCTTGAAAATTTCATAAGCAGTCTTTCGTGAAGAGAGGTATGACTGTACCTCAACTTACAAAACTTAATTGGTTCCAAGAAGCTGTTTGTAAGTCAAATTTCGTTAAATTTTGGCCTAAGGTTCACTAAACCTGAAGCCCATACCTATGATTTCCATTTAGAAAATTCAACAAATAGTCGGGTTTCATATGATACAGATATCTGGTTACATGTATCACAAATGTCATTTTGCTTACTATATCAAACGCTATGATATTGTTTTATTACAGTATTTTCCTTAATTTATCTGTTATTTTTAGTTGGATTTGTGTTTGTATCTCCAAATATTTGTAAGTTGAGGACCTTCTTTAACAGTAATGACACTGTTAAAACACTGGAGCTTTTATTTGCCAGGACTTTCGGACGTATAGAAAACAGGAGTTTTCATCCTATTCTCTATGGAGTCGTTCGTAGCAGTGTTCATCACACTACAAATAGTTCCTCACTAAAGTGAGCTAATGATTTATTGATTTTTGCTCTGCTGCATTCAGTATTCGCAATTAAACACTATCTCATTGCTCCTATGTTCTGGCAAGCAGAACATGTTTCTCTATGCTCGATAGCCCAATAGACTAGTATTGCAGTGTTAATTATCAATTATACAAACTTAAGGAAGTGAATACAGAATACCCGCTTAATAAAAGGGTGAGTTTTAGCTTCACGCTCTAGCATCTATTCGAACATGGACTTGGCTTCCTTTTTCAATGATTAGACTAAATAGTGTAAATTAAACACACGCTCCTACCTTAACCTTTTGTTATTTACATGATAAATAAAATAGGAGCTATGATTATATTGCATATTCCAATATTGAAAATAAATAATAAAGAAGTGTAGAATATAAAATGTTGAGCCCTTTACTCTATTTGAAAAAGTATGGTACCTTAAGACAGCACTACCCATCAGCGTTTTCCTCAACTACCGGGTAGAAGGAGGCTCCTGTGGCATGTGATAAGATGACAAAAGGAGCAAAATGGGTATTTTCTAGTAAAATCTGGAGCTTCATTATTAGAGGTTTCCGCCAGTAGTATACGCGATTCGAAATAGTGTACTTGCAAAGTTCTACTCAATTATGCAAGTTTGTGTCCTAAATGATTTGGCACCATTCTATAATTCAACCCTGATATTGCACTTTTATAAATGAAACTAACTAGCCTAACCATGAGCTATACATTTGAACTCTACCTAAGACAAACCAACTTACGGAGCCTTCGTATATCAGCGGTCAATTCCTCCCGTGTGCATAAAGAATGGACACCAACTAACCTAAACTTCCCAGTAATATTTTGGCAGAGTCCTACCCAGCACTATTACCGCTCACCAGTACATAGGAGCTTAAAGTTTTTCTTTTTTGCGAGCAAAGCAAGCGCACGGCAGAGCAAAAACCATTAAACTATCAAAATATTACCAAAATCAAATGGTATTTGCTCCACCACGTGATGGCTTCGCTCACGAAAAAGAAAAACATCAAGCTCCTACATACTGGCAAAGCAGTAATGGCTCTGGGTGGGACTTTACCGGAATATTACCAACTTCCTAACCTAACCTAACCCACAAGCTGCGTCCTTATCTACTTACCTAACAGGAGCTCACATCACCCTGCCGTATACTTAGTATATCATACATACAGATGGCTGCTATCATACATTCACCCATAACCTACAACCTTTATAATAATATTCATCCATAATGAATATGTCCATTACTTCAACTTACTGTATCTGCACCAGACGGTTGTTGGTCTGGTTGTGGAGTCCCAAGTACGGTTTGGGTGACGGATCGGAATAGGTCCATCTCTTCCCACTGAATGTCCAGCTACTTAGTTTATTTTTAATTTTTATATTTTTTATTCTGAGATTAACTGATTTCGGGCATACGCCAGGCTGTCATGAACGACAGGTTAGGCTTAAGGTGACTGTCTTTCTGATAAGGCCAGGCAGACTTGTATAATTGTCAGTTAAAATTTCACTCACTCTTATAATACTTGTACTGGAAATATCTCTTTCCGCCTATTAAACTTAATAGCTTTCAACGTGTATCGCCTGTTTCTTATGGCGATTGGCGAACGATGAATTAAAGACTTCGTAAGACACTTTCCGACTCATTTCACTTTGCTCACCAGCTGATTTGACTGTGTGTAGTGACAGTCTGTGTTTACTTACACGTAGAAGACACAAGTATTAAACGACGGCCGTTGGCGACTGTCGAGCGTTTACATATCCTGAATAATATAATGTTTTTAATTGAATAATGAGTAAAATAATTACATATTCTAAATAATATAATGTTTTTAATTGAGTCAATGAGTAAAATAATTACATATTCTAAATAATATAATGTTTTTTAACTAAGTCAATGATTAAAATAATTACATATCCTAAATAATATAATGTTTTTAATTGAATAATGAGTAAAATAATTACATATTCTAAATAATATAATGTTTTTAATTGAGTCAATGAATAAAATAATTACATATTCTAAATAATATAATGTTTTTAATTGAGTCAATGACTAAAATAATTACATATTCTAAATAATATAATGTTTTTTAACTAAGTCAATGATTAAAATAATTACATATTCTAAATAATATAATGTTTTTAATTGAATAATGAGTAAAATAATTACATATTCTAAATAATATAATGTTTTTAATTGAGTCAATGAATAAAATAATTACATATTCTAAATAATATAATGTTTTTAATTGAGTCAATGACTAAAATAATTACATATTCTAAATAATATAATGTTTTTTAACTAAGTCAATGATTAAAATAATTACATATTCTAAATAATATAATGTTTTTAATTGAATAATGAGTAAAATAATTACATATTCTAAATAATATAATGTTTTTAATTGAGTCAATGAATAAAATAATTACATATTCTAAATAATATAATGTTTTTAATTGAGTCAATGACTAAAATAATTACATATTCTAAATAATATAATGTTTTTTAACTAAGTCAATGATTAAAATAATTACATATCCTAAATAATATAATGTTTTTAATTGAATAATGAGTAAAATAATTACATATTCTAAATAATATAATGTTTTTAATTGAGTCAATGAATAAAATAATTACATATTCTAAATAATATAATGTTTTTAATTGAGTCAATGACTAAAATAATTACATATTCTAAATAATATAATGTTTTTTAACTAAGTCAATGATTAAAATAATTACATATTCTAAATAATATAATGTTTTTTAACTAAGTCAATGATTAAAATAATTACATATTCTAAATAATATAATGTTTTTAATTGAATAATGAGTAAAATAATTACATATTCTAAATAATATAATGTTTTTAATTGAGTCAATGAGTAAAATAATTACATATCCTAAATAATATAATGTTTTTAATTGAATAATGAGTAAAATAATTACATATTCTAAATAATATAATGTTTTTAATTGAATAATGAGTAAAATAATTACATATTCTAAATAATATAATGTTTTTAATTGAGTCAATGAGTAAAATAATTACATATCCTAAATAATATAATGTTTTTAATTGAATAATGAGTAAAATAATTACATATTCTAAATAATATAATGTTTTTAATTGAGCCAATGAGTAAAATAATTACATATCCTAAATAATATAATGTTTTTAATTGAATAATGAGTAAAATAATTACATATTCTAAATAATATAATGTTTTTAATTGAGTCAATGAGTAAAATAATTACATATCCTAAATAATATAATGTTTTTAATTGAATAATGAGTAAAATAATTACATATTCTAAATAATATAATGTTTTTAATTGAGTCAATGAGTAAAATAATTACATATCCTAAATAATATAATGTTTTTAATTGAATAATGAGTAAAATAATTACATATTCTAAATAATATAATGTTTTTAATTGAGTCAATGAGTAAAATAATTACATATTCTAAATAATATAATGTTTTTTAACTAAGTCAATGATTAAAATAATTACATATCCTAAATAATATAATGTTTTTAATTGAATAATGAGTAAAATAATTACATATTCTAAATAATATAATGTTTTTAATTGAGTCAATGAATAAAATAATTACATATTCTAAATAATATAATGTTTTTAATTGAGTCAATGAGTAAAATAATTACATATTCTAAATAATATAATGTTTTTTAACTAAGTCAATGATTAAAATAATTACATATTCTAAATAATATAATGTTTTTAATTGAGTCAATGAGTAAAATAATTACTTGCGCAAACGATTTTATTGTATCTCACTATATTCGGTCAATATATATTCCCGTAAAAGTTAACTGCATAGTAATAAAATACAATAATAACAAGTGTACGAATGCCGTGCATATTGCAAGTAATATACACGATCTCTCGTGGAGATAGACTACAGGGTACAATGAATATATGATACACGAATCTTATATTTTTTTTTTTCAACTAGTTATCTCGATTTATTCATTTCTGACCATTATCATTGATGGAACCACCAGTTTATGAGTCTCTTTTACAAAACAATTATGATGGATGCCAGTAAGAACAGGGATTTTTGGATTAGTAAACAAAAATAACTACCCTACCGATTTGCACTATTGATAATGGTCAGGAAAAAAAAAACTAATATACGAGATAAAAAAGAAGGAAAACATTGTTCATGTATTTGACGTGATATTAAAGTATCATTTAATTGCCTATTTTTTAAATCACTTCCCTCAATAATTCATGTTTGTTCCGCTGTGGGTCACTTCATTTGCATTTGAAATTTATTAAACATCCTCCGCATGTTCGTATGTACCTAACAAGCGGTAGGCCTATATGGTTGATATAGTTGTTGTTGTGCTGCTGAAGATTGCCTGGCCCTTGCGGCCAGGCACGGGCTCTTGCACTCTTGCAGCCCGTAGCATTAAGGTTGATATAGTTGTACGATCACGTTCATAAGTGACGACACTGTGTAGGCCTAGATTACTCTAATTATCGTTACTTTACTTTGATGGCTGCTTTTCCGGTCCCATACAGCAGGGGAACCCCACTCTCTACAGGACCTCCACTGTCGTTTTACCTTGTTCGTTCAGAGTATTTAACATTTCATATCACATATTGTTCATTTACTGTTAAATCGCCACTGTCAAAAGACTCATTAAAAAGGAAAGTCTTCATTTTCCTCTTGAAAACCTTAGTGTCTTCAATCATTCGAATATTTCGTGGGAGCTTATTATATAGTCTCGGGCCGCATATTTAAAGGCTCTAGAGCCTAAAGTAGACATATATCTAGGTTCCAACAGTTTGAAGCTATCTGTAACTATTCTCGTGTCGACACGATTTGTTGGCTGCGCAATATGTAGCAATTCTTTTAAGTATTTTGGACGCCCAGTTCTGATAACTTGGTGGGTTATTGTACATATTTTAAATTCAATTCTCGCTTCAATCGGCAGCCAGTGTAAATCGATTAGTATAGGGGTTATCCTTTCTCTAGGTGGGACACCTTTTGTCAGTCTTGCTCCTCTGTTTATTGTGTTTTGTAATTTTGTAATTTCTTAAGTTGCACTTTTGGTAAATTGTAATAGATTGAGTTGCAGTAGCCAATCCTGGTAATAACACAGTTTATCACAAGTTTCTTTACAGAATTTTCGTCCAGGTAGGCTACTTTTTTTTATAAACGCAATATTTCATAGATGATAACCAGCAGTTTTTATTACATTATTTATTTGGGCATTTAGAGGCAGGTTACATTCAAGAAATACACCTAGATCTCGAACTTTACTAGATATCGGCACCGAGTCATTATTTATGTTCATTTGAATATCACCCAAGTTTCTCACGCTGTTTCTCTTGCCCACCACCATGAATTCAGTTTTGTTCTCATTTAATTTTAGTTGTTTAAATGTCATCCATTCTCTAACACTATCAATGTTTCTGTTTAGAGTTTCAGTAGTGTCATGTATATCATTTATGGAGAAGTAAAATTGTGTGCCATCTGCAAATAGTTTGAACTTCATGCCATGCCCTTGTAGTATTTTCGATAGACCAATGGTATAGATGCAGAATAAGATTGGGCCAAGTACGCTACCCTGGGGTACCCCTCTGTTTAAGGGTTCATATGATGAATAAGAGTTTCCAATTTGTACACAGTAATTTCTACTAACCAAGTAGTCTTTTAGGTATTCGAAGGCTTGATCTTCAACGCCGATGGACCGTATATCATTTAGTAACAGTTCATGCACCACTGTATCAAAAGTAGCACTGAGATCGAGCAGTATTAAGATACCATATTTATTTTAATCCATCATTTCTAGCATATCATTTGCAACAGAGCAGATGGCTGTCTCCGTAGAGTAAAGTTCTCTGTAAGCAGATTGATTGTCGGGCAAAACTTCTATTACTTCTAAGTGATTGACTAGTTGTTCAAGAATTACATATTCAAGCACTTTTGAAACAAATGATAGATTCGAAATAGGTCTATATGAGCTTAATTCGTGGTAGTCCAGTGCATTTTTCAGAACTGGCGTGACTATAGCCATTTTCTCAGATTTAGGAAACTTACATTCATCAATGCTTGCATTTGCTATTCTCATTATTATTTCGGCTAGACTAGAAAAGTTTCTCTCTCCAATTACCTTAGATATTGGCATAGAATCGATCGCGCAGTTTGTTTTCTTTGCTCTCTTGATAATTCTGGTGATGCCATCTTGTATTATGTTGTTAAATCGTATTAAATTTGTCTGTGTGCCTAATGTATCATTAATCTGATGTTGAGTATTTACAAATGACCTGGTTATAGTTTCAATTTTGTTTTTAAAGAATACTAGAAAATTATTTGCTAGTTCCTGGTCACTGTAGGCTATCCATCAGGTAGCTTCTTTTCTTTTACATTTCTCATTATACCATTCAGGAGACATTATAACTTATTTATGTCTGTTGCTGCTTCGAGGATCTTTCTCTTATAGTATTCACTTTTTTCCTTCTTAGTAGGTAGTTATATTGACACGCAGCAGTTTTGTATTCTACCCAAGTACTTTCAGTTTTTAACCTATTCCACTTTCTTTCTTTATGTCTTTTTTCCTCTTTTTTTTTTGACCAAAGTCTCCATCAAACCAAGGAGATCGGTCTTTTACAGTTATAGTCTTTTCCATCGGTGGGCATGTCACATGGTATCATTCACTTTTACGTTAGTGATTAATTTAATTCATCTTTTTTTTTTTTTGACGTGTCTAACGGGTTTTTAACTTTTTTTTCGTTATTAAATTAATTTTCATTTCAAAACACAGTAGCCTACATTTCTTTCCCCTTTCCTTCATTTATGTTTTATGAAAATTTAATTAATTTTCTTTTCAGGAAGGTGATGTTGGTCTGTTCCGACTTAATTAAGTTTAAACTCATTGTATGCTTATTTCTTTAAATAAGGCCTGATAGCCAAGGCGTGAAGTTTGAAGGGAATGATGTCTCCCTGTAAATTAGAAACTGTAAGTCCTTTTCCCCTGTAACAGCATTAAGACACAGTCCACTTATAAAACATAGCCCACCAGGCTACGTGTTTTTTTTCTTTCTTTTTACAACAGGGTGTCTCGTCAGAGGGACTTTCAATCTATTATGGTAATTCATTGTAACGTCATATATTTCCCGAATGCATTTATAGCACACTTCGTACACTATATAACCATCGTTAACCGACTTATCTGAGAGTAAAAAAAAAAAAGATAGAAAAGTGACTGATACAATCACTCACATGGTTGACATACGTAGTACAGTCACGTTCATAAGTGGTGATACTGTGTAGGCTACTTTTATTTTCGGACAAATTGTCAACATAAAAAGCAACATCTGGCAACTACAGCAGTTCGGGCATAAGTTTCCGTGAAGGGTGTCGGGAGTTTCGAACTGATCACTCGAAAGTCCCGCCATTTAACTCCACAAACGTTATGTTAAATTGAGGTAAGATTGGAAGATCTCGCGGGCGTTGCTGCGAATGACTATGGTCCAATACGTGACGATATTGGAGCATAAAATTCAACCACCTGGTGGGGAAGGAGCAGGTGTCAGAGAAACAAAGTATTTGTTCTTTACGAATCACAAAAATCATCTTGTATTATTGCACCACGATAAAAAATATCGATGTATATGTTTAGAGCCAAGGACTCTCTAGTTTGGTGGATTACGGCAAATTATGGCCTTCAGCCGAAGTATTAAGCTTACCCTTTGATCTGAAGTAAGACTTTGACAGTTTCTCCGTCTTGTGGTCGATAAAGAAGCTTTATCAGACCCCTTATTGAATAAATAACGTAAGAATTCCCTCCCCTCTCCCAAGGACACTTTAGTTAGCGTGGGAGATCGTAGTTTTCTTCGGAGCTGTCCAGAGCTACGGTCGTCCTCTCTGCCTAAACCCCCAAACAAGTAAGTTCCAATTGTTACTCTCTCTGTCTCCGCTCCAAGCCGCGTGAAACCAGGTCGGTTCCCCCTAGTCTTTTTCCGAGTGTGAAGTGTAATTTATATGTCTGTAACATTGTGATCCCAGTGATTGGGGATTAGATTTATTTACTAAGATACGTCTGAGAACCTTGGTAGGTGTTCTACCAAGGTATCATATTGAAATTAAGTGTATTTAGTCCGATGTGGACTTTGTGCCTCACGGGCACATGTTACAGACCCCTAGGGGAGACAGTTTCATTTATCAATTAGTGTTATAGTGTGTTATTTCCTTGTTAAATGGTTATTTTTGTAATAAATTTGTAAAGTGTAATCATATTTTATTAAATCCTGGATAGTTTTGGAAGGCTAACCTCTTCAGGGTCTTGTCATCGGGCCTAGAATCATAATTTTATTAAGCCTATATGTTCTCTTTGAAATGGACATAGTGGTATACTTGTAATTTTAGAATCTGATATGTTTTTATTGAAAAAATTTAAAGGGGCAAACTATAATGATAAAAATGTTCTATTGATTATGTATGGTTTCAATTATTGTCAAGCACCCATTAAGAAACAATGTAACAACACTAGGTCTAGGCCTAATAGTATGAAATTTTATTTTTAGGTAGGCTAAGAGCCTACTTGACTTGCGTATGATAATTATCGGTGAAAATATATTGTTGTTTAACGTAATCATAAAGGATAAAATCAATAAAAACAACAATTCACTTATCAATGATCTGGTTATCTTGCTCTAGAGTAGTGAGTGCATCGGGGTCGTCCTTTTCTATAGGCCTATACTTTTTGTCTGACTTACATTTAATTTACAGCTAATTTCGATGGGGGAAGATACTGTTTTTTAGCATTTCTTTCATGACTCTCCGCATAGCTATTAAAGTTTCCTGTAGGCTATGAATATCAACAAGTGTTCTAACATAAGATTCTTCTTTTCCTTGTTTTTGAAGGGCTTTCATTACTGCCGATGTTTTGACAAATCAAAAGCTTTCTCGTAGTGTATAAATGCCATGCATAAGGGTTTCTCATACTCTGTTGATTCCATTAACTGGTTGATTATATGGGCATGCTCAGTTATTATTATTATTATTATTATTATTATTATTATTATTATTATCATTATTATTATTGGGATACCCCATAGGGGAATACTATTGTTTTTGGTAGTATTATTATCATTCTTACCGCGCGTTTTTTTTTTTTCGCTAGAAATCTGAAATAATTATCATAGGTAGTCTATGGTAAGAATATGCCATAGACTGAGTTTAAGTGACCTTGACCTACTTTTCAAGGTCACAGGGGCTTTTAAAGGCGAAATTTGTAAAATTTGAAATTGCCATTAGGCCTAAAGTATAAGCCGTATGGCTAAGGGCCTTATGGATAATGATACAGAGGTAAATCCCCAGATATTGCCCTACTTTAATGCAAGTAGGTCAAGGACAAGGTCGCTAATGGCCAAACTGGCTCAAAACAGGTTTGTTTCCGAGATCTCAAAAACTGGAAGGGCCAGAGCCCTGATCTTAATGGCATATTATGCCCTATATATTTATCTAAGGTTAGCTTAACTTTTGTAGCGACTGCTTAATTACTTTTTTTAACATAGATTTTTAACTATTTTTGACATTGCAGAAATCATGACTTTGGCAATTTCTCCATGAAATACTGGTTTTTGGTCATAGCATGCTATAGTAAACTACCCCAAACATATGCATAAAACCTCCAAATCAAATGTCAAATTTGACCTTGACCCTCATTTTCAAGGTCATATGGCTATTTCATGGAAAAAATTTGACGTGGGCTAAAAGTGATGTTTTGTTGTCACCCCCCCCCCCACCCCCATTCGCACATGCTCTTTCAGAATATGGGGTCACATTTAACCCGTGACCTTCACATGACCTTGTAAGTGCCCATTGTCTTCAAGTTCAAAAGTCAATTTCTCTATATTTGTAATTTTTGCCTATGTTTTACCTCCATATATCTGCTATTATACAGATAAATTGCTTTAGAATAGTTTGTTAACATAACTCAAAATTTAATCAAGGCGTCATTAGGCCAATAAACCATTACGCAATATCTTTTACTGATTGACGAAAGCATTTCCACACCTATTTTGCAGGGGAATCCTCCGCCACTGGCTTTAGCCAGTTACAGTCTAGTTATTATTATTATTATTATTATTATTATTATTATTATTACAAGGTAAGCTATAACCGTAGTTTGAAAAGCAAGATGCTATAAGCACAAAGGCTCCAACAGGAAAAAATAGCAGTGAGGAAAGGAAACAAGGAAATAAACAAACTGCCAGAGAAGAAATAAACAATCAAAACAAAATATTTTAAGAACAGTAACAACATTAAATTAAATCTTTCATATATAAACTATAAAATCTTAAAAAAAAAAAGACAAGAGGAAGTGGAATAAGATGCTAAAGTGTACCCTCAAGCAAGAGAATTCTAATCCAAGACAGTGAAAGGCCATGGTGCAGAGGCTATGGCACTACCCATGACTAGAAAACAATGGTTTAATTCTGGAGCGTTGTTTTCTCAGAAGACCTGCTTACCATAGCTAAAGAGTCTTTTCTATCCTTACCAAGAGGAAAGTAGCCACTGAACAATTATAGTGCAGTAGTTAACCCCTTGAGTGAAGAATTGTTTGGTAATCTCAGTGTTTTCATGTGTATGAGGACAGAGTAGAATGTGAAAAGAATAGGAAAGACTATTTGGTGTATGTGTAAGCAATGACAAAATGACCCGTAACTAGAGAGAGGGATCCAGTGTAGTACTGTTTGGCCAGTCAAAGGACCAAAGAACTCTCTAGCAGTAGTATCTCAACGGGTGGTTGGTGCCCTGGCCAGCCTGCTACCTTCTAAAGCCTGCCTGCTCTTTTGGTTGATTAAAGTCTAGCTGTCTTTCTATTCGGCCTAATATGACTTTGTAAATATTTCATATATTACAGAGAGTAAAATTTTTGGGCGGTAATGTTTCAGGACTTTTGTGTCTCCCTTTTTGTGAACTAGTATAATGATAAAGTTTTCCAAGCTGAAGGTATAGAGTATTCTTACAGACATTTGATGTAGAGTTCAGCAAATTTATTACTACAAAATCTCCTCCATCTATTATCAAATCAATTGTTAGGCCATTGTGGAGAATTGTTTTATTCTTTATTATTGTTGAGTGTGGAACTTGTTGTTCTGGGAATGTCTCCCTACAACATACAGCAATGATCAAAGAAATACTAACTCTCAAGGGAACAAACACCCTGGTAATAACTTTGGTGATGCAGTTCAAAAACCTTCACTCTAAATAGAAAAGTGTTCTCTGTCTAGAGGCCTAACAACTCCACACGTGAAATAGGGTGATTTGATGGCCCAATTAGCTTTGTCAATTCTAAAGCTATCCCACTCTAAGGCATTGTTTTGGCACCATCCCAGGGACCCCAGTGAGATGCTGGACAGGAGGTTTACTTTATGAATAGAGAAAATGGCAATGGAGGGTAGCAGGGATGTATAAAAGGAAAGTTAGATAGAAGGATTTTTACCTTCAAAACAATGAGAATGCATACCAAGTCACTTGCTAACACACTAGTACCCTTAATTTATTTAGACTTACTCCTCTCAATTTCTCGGGTATGCTGTCCCGAGATTAACTATTTATATCATAAACATAATTAATCAAAGGGAGTAGAAATACGAAGAGCTATATTTACCTAATCTAAGTACTTTATTAAAAAATCCCAGTGTTCAATGTTCAATCGGAGATCTTAACATTGGTAAATAATTAAAACCAATCAAGAATTGCAAAATAGTAATCAGAATATTGTAGCTCTAGACTTGAGGTTTTCTGCAATGGCAAATCATCAAAAGTAAGGTCGGACACGTAGTCCTGTGACCTCGAAACTTGACTAGTCTCTAAAAGAAAAAAATGCACACACAAATTTCTATAACAATTCCCACATATTCAGCCCGAATTACGTAAAAAGCCAGCAGTACCAAATAACGTTAAAATCTAAAATTCTAACCCTAGTCTAAGAATGGTGAAAATTTACCGTGGTCCCTCGTTCATCTGAACTCCTTCCTAGCACTTGATGACGTAGTCTTTGCCCACAAAATGGCCATTAAGTAGCTTGTTTGAAGGAATAATTCAAGAGAGTAATTAGCAAAGGGCTCGTGCGTTGGGCAAACATTCTAAACTATTCAGACCTAAACTGGCACAGCACTGCTTATAAACCAGCAGTACTAAAATTATACTCAAAACCAGTATAATGATTCATCTCGACACCCGTAGGTTAAGAAATGAACCAACATACGCAGGTGCACGGTCATTATCGGGGCCGGATTTAGGAGGGGGAATGGGGCAAAGAGGGCACCTGCCCAGGGACCTCCACATTTTAGGGGGCCTCAAAAAAAGGACCCAGGCTTAAATAATTTTTAATTTCAGTAAATATATAAGGAATAAAAGTTTTTATGTCAGGAATAAAACAAAATTGTGGATATTTATGATTGATCTTTTTTCATCACGGAAAACTACAGTAAAACCAAAGTAAAAAACGTGATATTATTAGAAATTTAGGCTATGTTTACAGTAACCCCTAAAATTATCTCCTATCTACAGGACAATCAGAACAGGGAACTGCTGCAAAAACACCAGCTCATTATTCACCTGGAGGATATGGCCAGAATGATGTCTCTGATCTGAAGACTGATTCATCTTCATTGTCAAAGCAAGTGAACCAACAAACGACTACACAACTCAATGATATCGGTTTATGGCTAGAAAAGTTGACAAAAGAATTCGTTGATTATTGGGCTGTGAAAGGAGCTGAGGATCTGCAATACAGTGATGCCAAAATATTGTATGCTAAATCAGCGACACAAACATGTAAAAAGGATACACACAATATCAGTCGTAAATGCACACCAACCCTGTTCGAGCGAAAGAATCGAAATGGGGAGGTTGTGAAGTGTTCATGGCTCTGTTTCTCCCCAACAAACTAGAAAATCTGTTTTTTTTTTTTTTTTTTTTTTTTTTTTTTTTTTTTTTTTGTAAATTGATGGGTGCTACGAAATCTCAATTCACAGTTGATGGATTCTGTGACTGAAATCATGCTAGTAATCGACTTGTTGACCATGAACAATCCAAAGACCACCTTCAAGCAGTTTTATCAGCAGCAACTCGTGCAGTGGGAGCTGGAAGTATAGACTCTAAATTTGAGTTGCAAGTGAATCAAATTGAACAATAATGGCAAAGTGTTATAAAGAGACTAGTGAGTGGGCTGAAATTTGCATGTGAACACGGCCTAGCTCTTCGTGGGGATGATGAAAAAATTGGATCTCCTCATAATGGAAACTATGTAGGATTATCAGAACTTCTGGCTGAGTATGATGATTTCCTCAGGCAACACATCCAGAAACATGCAAATTGTGGCAGTGGTCATACAAATTATTTGTCTTCAACCATCTGTGAAGAATTAGTCAGCCTAATGGGTAATGAAGTTTTAAATGAAATCATTTCACACATAAAATTGTCAAAATACTACTCAATTTTTCTTGATTCCACACCAGATGAAGGCCACGTTGATCAACTAAGTCTGATTTTGAGATACATGGAGCATGACACCCCTGTAGAGAGATTTGTGAAGTTTTTGTCAAACCAAGGACACAAGTTTCAAGAAATGTTTGGAGGATTAAAAAAGTTTCTTGAAGATAATGACATTGACATTCAAAATCGTCATGGTCAGTCATATGATAACGCCTCTGCTATGAGTGGGAGATATAGTGGCCTGCAAGCCAAAGTGGCAGCTGAAAATCCTCATGCAGTTTGGATACCCTGTTTTGGTCATTCACTGAACCTTGTTGGAAAAGCTGCAGCTGAATGTTGTCAGGAAGCTCTCACATTTTTCAGTTTTCTGGTGGCAGTTTATGTGTTTTTCACAGCTTCTACACATCGGTATGCAATACTCACAGACCTACTGGAAACTGTTGAATCTGGTCCAGTATCGGTGCCAAAGAGGGTTTCTACAACACGATGGTCCTGTCAAGCAGATGCCGTGAAAGTACTTATTCAAGGATATCACCCAATCTGTGAAGCTCTTGCCAAAATAGAAAGTGATGAAAATGAGCTAGCCAAAGCATGGTATGAGGCCAATGGACTCCATGACAAGATGCTCAAATTAGAGACTGCCATTTATGTTGTTTTTTGGCATGACATTCTTGGTCGAGTTGATGCTACAAGTAACACACTGCAAGACCCAAAACTTGATCTGAACACAGCAGTAGCAGTGTTGAAGTCCTTGGAATGTTTTGTACGTGAAAAGCTAGAGTGCTTTCATGTTTATGAGAAAAAGGGATAGGACTTATCTGGAACCGATGAATATTCTCCACCACGCATTCGTCACCACAATGTGCGCCTGAATCCGTTTGATTATGAACAATCTGAGGAAGTAACTCTTTCTCACTCTGGAAAGTTTCGTGTTGATAATTTTCTTCCAGTAATTGATTAGTTTTTGAGTTCCCTTAATCAACGTTTGAAGGCCTACGAGAACACCTGTTACCTTTTCGGTTTCTCATCTGGACTGAAATCACTGAGCTGTACTGAAATAGAAGTAGCTGCAGTAAAATTAGTTTGTGAATATAAAGATGATCTGGATCAATCACTTGGTGTTGAACTTGTACAGTTTGCAGCTTTTTTCACTCAGTTTCTGGATGATTATGTTAAGACTGATAGCTTTGGGAAGGAACATTTCCTTTACAAATTGCTGCTAGACAAGAAAGTTGCAGATAGTTTTCCTAATGTTGAGATATTACTACGGATGTACTTGGTGCTTATGGTCACAAATTGCTCCGGAGAACGTTCATTCAGCAAAATGAAGTATATAAAAAACAGACTTCGTACTACAAGGCATCATGATCGACTCAGTCACCTGGCTTTGATGAGCATTGAGTATGACATCCTCAGAGACACTGACTTTGACATAATGATCACCAAATTTGCAAGGGCTGTCTCGTAAAGTGTCTGGTCTGTAAATACAGATACCGCTATAGTTTTTCTATTCTACGAAGAAACTTTAGTTTTGATTTTAAGATTGGCGGCACTGAGTATGGGTCATGCTTCCTAATCACCTTCGAAAAATGGTCAGTTTGTACAGTCAGGTGTGAAGAATCCTGATGAGTGAAGGCAAACTAACATATTTAGATTTATGGTAATAAAACATATGCTATTTATTTGAAATTGCTTTTCAAAATCTTTCTATACTCGAGTGTATGGAGCCAGGAGAGGTCATTTTGCACACATGATTAAGATTAAGATGACCAAAATTCATTACTGACAGGACCGGCAATGATGATTTCCCGGTGGAGCTTACAGCGGCGCCGCCCCCCCCCCCCCTCCGGTGAGGCTTGCTTCGCTCGCCACGCCCTCAAGCAGGGTGGGCCTCTACACATAGATTGCCCAGGGGTCTCCACATGCCTAAATCCGGCCCTGGTCATTATCTTGCGTTTCTATGCAGTGACGTCACGAACATAGTGTTTTGTCAACAAGTTCATTTGAGCGCAGTTCTCCCGTGATCAATAAAAGAAAACGTAAAGTATGGAAGGGAATACTTCAAGGGTAACTACTATATTGGGAGCGAGATCAAAATGCAAAAGGAAAGAAGAAGAGTGAAGAAAATTCTTAACACCCATCTTCTGCTGCTTTGCCTCTTTATATGCCTTTTAATGCTCTCTTTACTTCTCCTACTGTTATGTTTGGTACTGGCTATGGTCTCTCTCTCTCTCTCTCTCTCTCTCTGTATATATATATATATATATATATATATATATATATATATATATATATATATATATATATATATATATATATATATATATATATATATATATATATATATCATGCATACATATTGTGGAGATGTTGAGTGGGAACTTGTTCCGGGAAAAACTCCCTACACCATATAAGCAAAGATCAGTAGGGGCAGGGGAAGCACTAACACTTAAGGTACAACACCCTGGTAACGACTTTGATGATTTAATTCACATGCCTTCACTCTAAATGTAAAACTGTATTCTGTTCAGAGGCCTGAAAACTACACACGTGAAATAAAAGTAATTTTAAGGCCTGACTTAGCTTTGCCAGGTTTAAAGCTATTCCACTCTTAGGCTCTGTTTCGGCTCTATCCCAGGGACCCCAGTGGGATGCTGGGCAGGAATTTTACGTGATGAAATTATTGAGACAATGGCAATGGAGGGAGCAGTGATGTATTGTAGCAAATTCAAAGTTAAAGATAAGGATTTTTACCTTTAGAGCATATAATGAATATAAAGTCACTCGCTAACACATTATTAGTCTTAAGGTATTTAGAATTGCTCCTTTTGATATATCGAGTGTACTGTCACGAGACTGAATATTCATGTTGGACATAATAAAGAAGAGAGTAGTAATACGAAAGGGTGTAATTACCTTAATCTTGCTATTTTATTACATAAAAGTTACATGGTTAAAACGGACATCTTAACAGTGGTAAAAGAGGTTAAACAAGCACGAAACGAAATAAAAGAAATGCAAAATATGCGTGACTCGAGGTTTGTTACAATAGCAAATGATTACAATGGGGTCGGTCACGTGGTCTTATGACCCAGGACTGGATTAGTCTCTAAACCACAAATTTATACACACAATCCCATACACTCAGCCAAATTTATGTAAAAGCCAGTTAAAACTAAATCGAGTAAAACGAAGAACTAATCTAGTCTAAAAGGTGGTGTAATAATTCTTCAAACTTCTTAATTACTTCAGTTTATTTTGTATTCGTTCTAATTGGTTATGGAAAGACGAGTGCTTGGCAAGAGATGTATTCTCTAGTTCACTGAGGCAGACAGTCAGACACTGATTTGAAATTCAACGGCCCCACCGCCGTAGGCATGATGTAATGAAGATGTCACAATAATAACTGTAAATGGAGTTTATTATAATTTAAACTAGACTAAAGTAATATACAATAATTTAATTGCTCCTTTCTAAATGAAAACACAAAATAAAAAAATTATAATGGAAGAATAACCTTGGAAATCATTGCAATGAGCACACACCATATTATCTCTAATATTCATCATAACAGAGTTTCAATTTTTAGCTGAGTGCCTGATGGGAGGCACATCTGTTACAGGAATATCACAGGCGACCCTAGTAGTTGGTACATTTATGTTATTGTAGGCGTAGCATTGGAAGGGGACCCAGCAGCAATATAAGGTTGCACTATTTGTTAGTGAGCAGGTAATTCATTATAGGATGATGCACAACTGGACTCATTGTTGTTGCTTTTTTTTCCCGAACCTATAATTGACAATAGATGGTTACAGTGTCGTTTCCATATGACATCTAATTCCTGGACAATTATACCATGAAACCATTTCGGACCATCTCTCAAGTTAGGTGCCAGAACTTTTTCACCTACCTCAAATTTATTTATTTGTTTGAATTCTCAAGATGGTTTATCAGCAGCATATTTAGAGTTTTGTGAAGTATAAGAGACAGACCATAGTCGAGTGATGCTTTATTTCCGAGACGGGTCGAATACATTGACCTGTGCGGACGGAATTGTAGTGAACTTCGAACAGGTGAGAAATGGGGGCATTTGTGTTTTCTTACATTGATTTTATGCTTAATATAAAAGCCCATGCTTGACATATAACAGTGAGTCTTACATAAAAATGAAGGGCAGGTGATTCTGCGCCTAAATGCATAAACAATATTTACAGGGTATTTACACAGAATATGTATAAAGGTAAAAAGAGTGCTACAAACGTTGTAGGACGTTGTCCTTATAACTAATTCCCCCCAAGACAATTATTAAAAAGGGAAAATTTTTTAATGATTGTATGAAAAAGACATAAATGGGTCAACATAAATATGCATTTTAATCTCTGTAGCGAGACGGGGGTTGCAGGCGGCCCCTTCGTCGGGACACTAGGGCTGAAGGGCCGTTACACTCTCCCCTAGTGGGGAGAACCATGGGGTTTGACTGCTGGTTGTGGTTTCTTTGAACCACGTCTGGTTGGGCTTTTTGCATCTTCTATTTGTTTGTTCTGGGGAGGCACTCGTGGGCGCCGACCTTGCTGCTCGTGTACGTCGATGCTGCTTTCTATATGAGGAGGCTTTAATCTATCCAAGGTCAGCCATAGTCTTCTGCTCCGTGGACCATGATTTTAAATGCCTTCTTCGTTCTCTCCAGCATGCGATAGGGCCCTTTGTAAGGACGTGAGAGCGGGGGACCGGTGACCGTCCTGTCTGATGAAGACGTAGCGGCAGGTGTCCAGCGAGGTAGGCCTGAAATGCTTTGTCCTATCCGCGTACGTTTTGTGGCAGGGTGTGAATTTTCCTGCCCTTTCCTGTAGCTGGGCAAGGCTGACATCTTCGTTGTCTGGATTGGAGGGGAAGAACTTGCCAGGGACCACCAGTGTCTCCCCAATCGACTTTTTCTGCCGAAGAGGCGTCGACGTTAGCTTTTGGGGTCGTTCGAAGACCGAGGACCCAAGGAAGTTGCTTGACCCAATGCTCGTCTGTGCATCGGGCCATTAAGGCTGCCTTCAGGGACTGGTGGCTTCTTTCAACCATACTGTTGGCCGCAGGGTTGTAGGCCATTGTGCTGTGCAGTTTGGTCCCCATCAGGCAGGCGAGGGATGCCCACAGGTCCGAGATGAAAGCGGGACCTCTGTCGGTTGTCGTGTCATCCAGAACCCCGAAACGGCTGATCCAGGTAGAGAGAAGGGCCTGGGCACAGGCATCCGATGATACTTCGGTCAAGGGAGTCGCCTCTGGCCACCTTGTTGAACAGTCGATGATTGTGAAGAGGTACCTGGTGTCGCCTGAGGGTGGTAAGGGCCCCAAGATGTCGTTGTGTATGTGTCCGAACCGTCTTTTGGGTTGAGGGAAACTGCCGACTCCTGACTCAGTGTGATGGCCAACATTGCTGGTTTTGCAGGCTGTGCATGCACGTTCCCACTCGCGTGCGTCCTTCCTGATCCCTGGCCACACAAACTTGTTGGTCATCAGCATAGTGGTAGTCCTTGACGAGAGGTGCGAGAGGTCATAGATGACATCAAATACCAGTCTTCGTCTCGATGGAGGGATGAAAGGTCGAGGGCGGCCTGTGCTGGTATCACAGAGTAGAGTGGGGCCGTTAGGACATAACTTGACATCCTCCCATTGAAGGGAGGTCGAAGAGGACCTTGAGTCTGCTGTGGCGGAGTTGACCATTTGTTCCTGGGTGATGTCCTCGTAGTACGCCCCAATGCTGATGGAGTTTATACTGATTCTTGTCAGAGCGTCGACCACCAGATTCTTTCTCTGGGATGTAGCTGATCGTACAACCGAACTCGGGAGATGGCATCCAGATGTTGTTGCTGTTGGGCGGATCATGCGTCCCTAGGCTTGGTGAAAGCGTGGACCAGAGGCTGGTGGTCTGTCTGGATTGGGAATGAGGTTCCCTCCAGCAAGTATTTGAAATGTCTGGCAGTGTACCACACTGCCAGAAGCTCGTGGTCGGGAGTGCTGTAGCGAGTCTTGGGTGGTTTTAACGTCTTGCTGAAGCAGGCGAGTGCTTGGGACACGTCGTTGATCACCTGCTCCAGGATGGCACTGCATGCAATGTTACTGGCGTCTGTAGTTAACCTCAGGGGGGCCTCGGGTCCTGGTAGGCCAGCGTTGTGGCCTTGCAGAGGGCAATCTTTGTTTGCGTGAAGGCTTCTTGTTGAGTGGGACCCCACTGTAGCTTCTTTAGTTTCCCCTTCAGGACCTTGAGAAAGGGGTCATCACGCCGGCGATGTTGGGTAGGAACCTCCGGCAATAGTTTGCCATGCTGATGAATTCCTGGAGGGACTTCACAGAGGTTGGCGTCGGGAGCTTGTTTATGGAATCTACCTTCGACATCACGGGGCGCACGCCCCTTTTTGAGAGTTCGTGCCCCAGGAGCCCCACCTTCTCAGCCCTGAAAGTGCATTTGTCGAAGCGTACCACGTGGCCATTCTCCTGCAGTTGCTTCAGAACCGTCCTCACGTGCGCCAGGTGTTCCTCCTGCGTCTTGGAGAACATGAGGATGTCATTGACGTAGACAGTGCAGAGGGGAAGGTCCCCCAAAATGCTGTCCATCAGACGCTGGAAAGTCGCCCCAGCGTTTCTCAGGCCAAACGTCGAGTAGGAGAAGACGTAGGACCCGAAGGGGGTGATGATGGCCCTCTTTGGGATGTCGTCGGGGTGCACAGGGATTTTAAAATAGGACTTTAAGAGGTCCATCTTGGAGAAAATAATAGTCCCGTGGAGGGCTCCAGTGAGATCCTGCATGTTGGGCAATGGGTAGTGGTCAGGTATCGTGGTCAGATTGAGGCGTCTATAATCACCGCAGGGCTTCCAACTCCCATCATGTTTCTTGACCATATGCAGTGGAGAGGCCCAAGGGCTGGGGGCCTTTTAGCAGATTTCCATGTGCCCCGTCTCATGGAAGGCATGCTTGGCGTCCTGAAGCTTCTACGGAGGGAGGTGTCAGAACCTGCAGTAGGTTAGGGCGCCAGTCGTAGAGATATGGTGGAATATCCCATGTTTGGCGTGGACACCCTCCAGTTGTCGGAGCTCGGGTTTGAAATCCTCCAGGAATTCCTGCAGCAGGCAGCCATATTTGTGGGGCATGACTGAGCACACCCTGGGGAGGCTGGGCCCACTGGATAGATGGTGGGACCGGTAGGTCCGTGGTCCACTAGTCGTTTGCGACGCACGTCTACCAGCAGTCCATGGTGAGAGAGGAAGTCGGCGCCCAGGAGGGGCCCCTTGACGTCTGCGATCAGGAAACGCCAGCTGTAGTTCCGGCCCATGATGGATATCTCCAGTGTCCTTGTCCCATAACAGGTGATGGGGCTGTCATTCATGGCAACCAAAGCAGCCCTGTCGTCTGATGGGAAGCTGTGGTCGAACTTCAGGGGTGGGATCGTTGACACTGTAGCACCGGTATCCACCAGGAACCTTTTTCCTGAGTTGACGTCGAGGAGGTAGAAGCCCGTGTGATCGGGCCTCACCTACTCCACGGTTGCTTGTAGGCGTGGTCGCCCACCTACTTTTTTGGATGGGCACATGAATGAACACACTTCCGCGCCCCTTTCCCCCATACTCGGTGGAAGTAGCATCATCTGGGAAGCTTGGGGCCCTTATGGTAGTGGTCCTCTTGTCGTTGCCCTTGCTCCTGTTGGTGTCGTTGCTGCTGTCGGTGCGGTGGGGGCCGTGGGCAGGAGTACTTGTATCTTGGATTGCGTTGATCCCTACATCATCTGGCTCCGGTATGTACTCATCTGTCTCCTCCATGATGGCGTTGATGGAGGTGGTGATGTCGTATCTGGCAGCCCGGGTGCCAGGTGGAGTTTGTCGGCCTTTGTGACCAACAATGACATTTCCAGGTCCTCGGCACCCTCCAGCTGGGCACAGATGCTTCGGGGAAGACGACAGAGGAAGATCTCCCTTGATAGGCTTATCTCGCTGGACTGCCCGTCGCTGTCGAGCTTGTTCAGCTAGAGGAGGTCCAACAGTTCGTCCCAGGCTGCTGAGGGGAGGATGTCACTGAGGGGCATTGTCATTAGGTCGAGGGCACGCTGGGCCCTCAGGGGTACCGGGAGATCATAGACCACCGTTAATTTATTTTTAAGGTCGCTGTACCTCATGGGTCCCGGCCTCTGTTTCAGCCAGGAGGAGATTCTTTTGAAGGCTTCCGGTGTCAGCATTACCATCACAATATCAGATTTTTTCAATTCGTCAGTGATGTTTGCCAACCTGAAGTGGGACTCTGCATGCTGAAACCATACCGTTGCTGCGTCCAGTGTGAATGGAGGCAGCTGTAACTTCTGTCCCATCGACATTTGTGTGGCCGTTTGTGTTGTTTGCGTGACTACTGCACCGTGCCCTTTGGTTGTGAGGGGCGAGGTACTATTGACTTCTGAATCTCTCATCTGACCTCACACACCGAAACTCAGTTGTGAGTCGTATTTAGTCCGCTAATGGAGTAGAAATTCCAAGCAGCCGAGTAGTTGCTAATTGCTGTGGCAAAAAACTGCGTTTGGAAACGCCAGAATGCAAAATGATTTACGGAGTAATGAGTCCATTAGTGACGTTAGGGTATGTGGAGTTGCGAGCCCAAACGATTTGTCGAAATCGCCGTCATAAGTCCGTTAGAGGAAACTCCGTAGCAAAATTTTGCTAACGCCAAAACGCAAAATAACTTGCGCCGTGATGAGTCCATCAATGGCGTTGAGGTGAATGGAGTCGCGAGCCCAAACGATTTCTTTGGAAATCGCCGTTGTAAATCCATTAAGGGAAAACTCCGGGGTCACCAGTTGTGAATTATAAGAGACAGACCATAGTCGAGTGATGCTTTATTTCCGAGATGGAATTGTTGTTACCTGGGTAGGTGACCGTCCGACCGCGAACATGTGAGAAATGCAGGGCATTTGTGTTTTCTTGCATTGATTTTATGGTTAATATAAAACCCACGCTTGACATATAACAGTGAATCTTATATAAGAATGAAGGGCAGGTGATTCTGCGCCTAAGTGCATAAACAATATTTACAGGATATTTACACAGAATTTGTACAAAGGTAAAAAGAGTGCTACAAGCATTGCAGGACGTTATCCTTACAGTTTATTCTATATTTGACCAATACAAACTTTCTATTATTAAAGGACACTGATAGGGGAATGTTAGTAACAGAATGTGGAACATTACGATAATGGAATCAGACTTGAGCCAAGCGTGCTTTGAATGATTCACCACTTTGATTTTTCTTAAGCAAATCTTTTACAACCCTTAACCCCCTCTCTGCTTGACCATTACTTGACAGTGAATAGGGAGGAGGAGTTATATGAATAATGTCATTGTTCTCCAGAAACTGTTTAAATTTACTGTTGGTGAAACACGAAGCATCATCTGATACGAGTGTGTCACACAATCCATTATGTGAAAACACCAAACGCAAAGTGTCAATTGTTTCATTTGCACTCGTACTATGCATTATTTCCACTTCTATATACTTACTAAGTGCATCCTCAATAATAAGACATGTATGAGATTCATAGAATAAATCATCTATATGAACACGAGACCAAGGCCTCGGTGGAGTAGGCCATAGTATATGTTAATTCTTACTTGGTCTTACTTGAACAGACTGACACAACTCACAATTTATAACCAGCCTTTCAACATCATGATCAATGTTAGGGTACCAGATAAGAGAGCGCACTAAAGACTTCATACTACATATTCCTGGATGGCCTACATGAAATCCCTCTAATACCATTTGCCGTACAGAATGAGGAATTGAAACACAATTCTGATACAGAATACAGCCTTTCATAATAGACATACACTTCAGAACGTTCTTATATGGCAACAAGTTAAACTTAGCATTGATAGGAACACCATATTCTATACAATGTTTCAATTCAGATAAACTTTCATTCTTATCTGTCCCCTTTTGAATTTCAACACAGGTTATATTCATATCCGACAGGGAATTTACAGTAAAGATTAGTTCATATGGCTCACAATCATGACCATATTCAGGTAGATACAGTCTACTTAAACAATCACTGTTAACATTATCTGTGATTTTTGAATATTCAAAACAATAATTAAACTGAGCTAGTTTTAATACCAACTCTGTAACCTAGCAGAACATGTGAAAGGTACGCCTGCTTTATGGGAGAAAAGTTTACGCAAAGGTTGTTGATCATTCCTAACAATGAATTTTGGACCAAGAAAAAATTAACTGAATTTTTCACACCCAAACACCACAGACAATGCTTCTCTTTCCAGATTTGAGTAATTACGTTCCGCATTGTTCAGAGTACGTGATGCAAATTTTACAGGCAGCCACTGCGAGTACATATCTTTCCGTTGCATTAGTACAGCAGCAATCCCACATTCTGAACTGTCTGTTTCCAACAAGGTTTCATAACCTGGATTATACAACTGTAGAACCCTGTGAGATATGAATAATACCTTAACAGTATCAAAGCACTTCTGCTGTTCTTGATTCCATACAAATCTTGCTTTTTTTATGCAATAATCTATACAATGAGGCAAACTCATCAGTGAAATTATGAAGAAACTGTTTATAATAGTTACAAAGTCCCAAGAATGCTTGCAATGGTTTTAACTCTTTGGGTGCAGGTACTGCAGGAGCATAAACAATGGAACGAACTTTTCCTGGGTCGGTAGGCACCCCCATACTATTGAAAATATGCCCTAAACAATGCACCTCATCTGTAAAAAGGGAATATTTATTGTTACGAACTTTGATACCAGCATCCTGAAGAGTATTTACTACTCTCCTCAAGGTAACAGTATGCTCATCAACATTAGGAGGCAAATTAAGTAGATCATCCCGGTAAATAATCAAATAATTAATGTCATTCAGTAACTGTAACATAAATGATTGGAATATACCGGGACTATCCTGTAAGCCAAATGGGAGATAATTGTATAGATACAACCCTCCACAAGTGTTAATTGTTGTATATTTCTTAGATTCTTCATCTAATGGCAACTGTAAAAATGCATGCAGCAAATCAATTTTAGAGAAAACTGTTGCAGAGCCAACTTGTGCAATGACCTCGTCAATAGAAGATAATGGAGTCTGTACTGGATCAAGGAATTTATTCACAGTAACTGAAAAATCCTCACATATTCGAATGTGATTCTCATCCTTCATAACATTAACACATTATCTGTGGGTGACGCCCAATCACTGGAATATATCTTAGATATCTTACCACTAGCAATAAACCTGTCAAGCTCTTCTTTTACCTTACTTCGTAAACGCAATGGAACAGGTCAAGCTCTTGCAAAAATTGGCCTTGCATCAGACTTGACATTTAAAGAGACAGTATGTTTTACGTCAGACTGAAATTCATCACCTAAATATGTTTTGAATTCAGACAAAATTCTATTCCTGACGTTATCATATTTACTCACATTTACATTATTTATCTTATCAGAATGTTGCATAACATCAGGTAACAAGTTTAATATCCATCTTTCGACATAAATCCCTACCTAACAGATTAACATTATTGGAATTTACAATTAAGAATTTGTGTTTCAACATTTTGGGACCATAAGTCACATTTACATAAGTTTCTCCACATAAATTTATAGCATTCCCACTGTACCCACAAACACGGTGCTTAGTTGGAGGAATAACAACACCTGCTCTGGCTGAATCACTTTGACATATTGTAAAAACATGACTTCCACTATCCATTTCGAAATCGCCTTTCTGATTGTTGATAAAGCATTTCATATGGTGAATCAGACATAGGCACAGTGGAGTTTATTCTAAAAATAGAATTTACTCTTCGCTGAGAGAATTCACAGCTGTCTTCTATGTCACTAACATCCGTCTGGTCCCAGTGTGCCATCCCCTTATGCTGCGTTGTCACATCTCCCTCGGTCGTAGCTGCATCCCTCAGAGTTGCTTCAGAGACCGCATGTGATGACTTTGCAATGGATTTGCAACAACTAGCAAGGTGACCAGTTTTCTATGTCACAGAAAAATCAATGCTTTTAAACAAAAGCTAAATAGTAAAGTAAATGCGCAGGAAGTAGGGCGGATATTGTCGACGTATGACTTCGTCTCCCTGATTCATGGGTTTTGTGGGAAGCAGTTCGAGCCGCTTTCAATATTGCTGGGTATTTGCTGACCCAAGCACACGTGTACTGAATCTGTTTCCATATCAACAGGTACACCGGGGAGAGGGGACGCAGAGTGAGAACCAGTATTGTGCCGTTACATCACCTGCCACTGCTACCCTTAGGCGAGAGAAGCCCTCAAACCCCCAAGAAATGTAGGGGAAATAAGAACGCCCCAATTATATGAGTAGAAGCCAGTTAAGTTCGAGTCCTACTCGTGAGTGGGCAACCCTCACGAGGCCC
>NC_090733.1:69557671-69577671 GCF_036898095.1 Palaemon carinicauda
AATGATTCTATCTCATTAATCATTTCTCCTTCCAATGATATTTCATTTTCCATTGCATACTCCGTTCTCGTGATCTGTCTTTCTTCTATTTATCTTTAGCCCAACATCATGTGATATTTCATACATTCTGGTAAGCAAGCATTGCAAATCCTGTGGTGTTCCTCTAACAAGGACTGCATCCTTAGCATACGCTAGGTCTGCTAAATTCCTATCACCAATCTAGTCCAATCCTTCTCCACCATCTTTGACTGTTTTGCGCATTACAAAATCCACGTGGAGGATATACAACATAGGTGACAACACATTCCCTTGGAGTACTCTGCTGTTCACTGGATATTCATTTGATAAGACTCCTTTAAGACTAACTTAGCACTTGCTATGCCTATGGACAGACAATCAAATTTACATATTTAAAAGGAATTCCATAATAACGCAGGACTCTCCACAAAATTTGATGGTGCACACTATCAAAGGCTTTTTCATAGACCACAAATGTCATCAATAGTCCACAAAAGCAATCATAGTCCACAAATGCCATCATAGTCCACAAATGCCATCATAGTCCACAAATGCCATCTGTCCACAAATGCCAATATAGTCCACAAATGCCATCATAGTATTTAATTTTCATAATGTAGAAAAAAAATATATTTCTAAAAAATATTTGTCCTATTGGTGTTTTCATTATATCAATATTGATCTACTATCAAAGATGAAACAAATGAAAAAGAACTAGCATGAAATAGGAGATTTTGTCCTTGATGTAGATCTAAATTTATGGTAAGTAGTACTCATAACAGCCGACAAAGACCTCTGAAATACTTAATAGCATTACTTAATATTTTGATAATGGAAATACAAATATTAATCGGTAACCTATTGAAAGGAAATCCCTTGATTTGCCAGCTTGCTTTCCACCAGAAATATGATGTCACCATATACAGTGTATGTGAACTCGACAAACATTAAGGGGGCCAGCCAGCTAATGCCATTTTTTAAGGACAGGACTATGACATTCTTACCACTAAATAAGGTGACTCTTGAAAATTAGTTTTTTTAAATTCTATCCTCTCCCTTGATGATTAATATTAAGACCTGGGATTACTACCCTATATAGACCTGATGTAACCCTCCAATAAAATGAGGAATTTTTTCTCTAAGAGTCATTTTTTTCCTAAATAGGAGTTTTTTCATTATGGTAAAAAAATAAACCCTAAAAATCAGGAGGGAAATTAAGAAAAAAAAAAAGAAAAAATTAAAAAAATGGGCAACATTTGATTGTTTTATAATCTCTTTCTAAGTTATATACCATATTTCAATGATATATCTTTAAAACTAGAGAATGGAGGACATTTAAACAACTAAAATTAAATGAGAACAAAACTGAATTCAAGGTGGTGGGCAAGAGAAACAGCGTGAGAAACTTAGGTGATATTCAAATGAACATAAATAATGACTCGGTGCCAATATCTAGTAAAGTTCGAGATCTAGGTGTATTTCTTGACTGTAACCTGTCTCTAAATGCCCAAATAAATAATGTAATAAAAACTTCTGGTTATCATCTAAAAAATATTGCGTTTATAAAAAAGTACCTGGACGAAATTTCTGTAAAGAAACTTGTGATAAACTGTATTATTACCAGGATTGACTACTGCAACTCTATCTACTACAATTTACCAAAAGTACAACAAGAAATTACAAAACATAATAAACAGAGGAGCAAGACTGATAAAAGGTGTCCCACCTAGAGAAAGGGTCACCCCTATACAAATCGATTTACACTGGCTGCCGATTAAAGCAAGAATTGAATTTAAAATATGTACAATAACCCACCAAGATATCAGAACTGGGCGTCCAAAATACTTAAAAGAATTGCTACACATTGCGCAGCCAACAAATAGTGTCGACACGAGAATAGTTACAGATGGCTTCAAACTGTTGGAACCTAGATATATATCTACTTTAGGCTCCAGAGCCTTTAAATATGCACCCCCGAGACTATATAATAAGCTCCCACGAAACATTCGAATGATTGAAGACATTAAGGCTTTCAAGAGGAAACTGAAGACTTTCTTATTTCATGAGTCTTTTGGCAGTGACGATTTAAAAGTAAAGGAACAATATGTGATATGAAATGTTAAATACTCAGAACGAACAAGGTAAAACGACAGTGGAGGTCCTGTAGAGTGGGGTTCCCCTGCTGTATGGGACAGGAAAAGCAGCCATCAAAGTAAGTATAAAAGATAGAACTCTCTCTCTCTCTCTCTCTCTCTCTCTCTCTCTCTCTCTCTCTCTCTACAGGTATTACCCTCTTGTGAACACTTAATAGAGCAAATTTTCTTCTTCCTTATGTTAGCAAGATGTTAAAATTGTCTTTTCCTCTTTGAAATGATAAAATTCTTGCCAAAAATGAGGAAAACAAATGTAAAACTGAGTGAATGTCAGAGGTCAAACTCAGAGATATACTCTCTCTGAGGTTTGCGGTAGGACTGAAGGGCGAAGGATGTAATTTACCATGTAATACATCGTCTTGTTCACAATTTCTTCAACATTAAAATGTAACAATGTTTTTGGTTTATTGAGTTACTTTTACCAATTACCCTGTAACAATGAAAGTAAGAGGAATTTTGACAAAATATTTCGTAGGAGCATTCTCCATTGCCATACAAAGCTCGGTGAATTTTTTCAGGATTTTATGTTTTTCTTCCTTTACATCCATATATTGGCATTCCAGCTGGGCCCCTAAAGACTTCTTAATGTATTTTTTTTAAATGAATACTGTATACTATCAATAAAAGAAAATACTAACTTACCAAGAGAAATTAGTTAATTTTTAGTAAAGAAAATATATTTTTAAGGAAATATTTGTCCTATTAGTGTACTAAAGTACTGTATTCCTAACAGACTTTTGACATCACAGTTGCAAAAGTGGTTGTAAAGTGGGAAGGTAGGCCTACACCTTTAGGAATTCCCACAGAGGAACCCTCCGTCGGGATACTCCAAAGGGTATTCTTGGGGCGCTGATGCTCATCAAACGATGCTGAACGAGGAGGGGCAGACGCTGAGGTTACTCCTGCTACTGATACAAGATATTCCTTCGCTGCAATACCGCCGGTAAGTCTAGCCTCCCCCTCACCTCCTGCTTCATGTCAGAGAACCTACAGAAGGCGTTCTTTGCAAGGAGAGCCTGGTAGCCACAAAAAGGACCACACCTAACATACTGCATCAGTGGAGAGACTCCCCTGCGGAGGAAATCTGAGTTTTTTCTCTAAAGGAAGTCCCGGTAACTTCAGCCAAGCAAGGTTGTCCTAAGGTCAAAGCGCCTCCACTCTTACCCGATTGATCCCCAGAGGAGACCAATCGGGCAGAGTCAGAGTTGACAGGATTGAGCCGCAGGAGTAAGATGGCGAGGTTTTTTAACTTCAAGGATGAACTTGAAGGGGAAGAACTCCTCTTTGCCTTCTTCTTCCTGAGTCTACTAAATTGCTGCCACTAGGATGGAGGCCACTCCCTACACACATTCCATGGAGACTCCTGCTAAAGGCATGCCCTCAGCCAGCAAGACAAGGCACATATGGATCAGTCTCCAATGCAACCATGAAGGTGCGGCAACGGTGCCCTTCCATGCCTGGACACATATTCATTCTTAAAAAATGCACACACACTTTTATAGAAGAGAAATGGAAAGTTCAAAATTTTGGGCCAGTGGCCTCTTTACTATGGTTGTTAAACAGTTAAAAGTTAAAGATTTGACAACGTACGTTCTTTTCCAAGAGAAAATAAAAAGTGGTGTGTGTTAGCTACTGCATGTGTGTGAGAGCAGGGTGGTTGGTCTACCCGCACCAACTCCCCAACCCCCGCTAACCAGCAGAGATGAGTAGCACCTTACTAAAAGCTTTACGGCTAGTTTCTGCTGTCGTCGAAGAATATCTCCATAGTAAAGACTTGAAAGGTTTGTATTTGGAGCTGGAACAACTGTATAGTACATAGGTGTAAACCACTAATGAATGACAAAAACTTACCAATTAATGAGTTAAAGGGCTACGCCAATCTCAACTAACAACAAAAATTTGTAGTTGGATAAGGATAAGTTTTTTTTGCCACGCTAAACATTTGACTAACAACAGAAAAATACAATTTACTGCACATAAATATATTTTCAGAAAAAATATTTTAAAATAGAAGACAGATGAATATTACAAAAATATACAGAGGACTCACCTGTTTTTTAGCAAATTAGTCATAAGCTTAATTGTTGGATAGCGAACTTTAAAATCAAATTCATCTAAAAGATTAACAAGAAGGGAAATGTTTTCCTGACGCTTTGTAAATATCTCAGTAAACTGGCCTCCAAGTTCTGATGTTTGACCATCAGGTACATAATCTCCATCTTCTGAAATAAAATAAATTACAATGTATATCTTATATACATTAGATTGCATTAAAAAATATGCAATCTTTTTATGTGTAAGTATAATACAGATTCCGAAGTAGGGTACAATAAAATCAGAAAACAAAATTCATATGAAAAAAATCTAGAAACAAAATTTAAGGAGGTAAATTCTACAGAAATTCAATATAAGCCACAGGAAAAATACATTGAAATAATCTTTCAATACACGTAATATACATTTTACATATTGAAAGAAAAACAATTTTTGTAACTCAGCCATATGGTACTTCAAATTAATTTATGAACTTTATTTTTCATGGGAACTATATGCAGGCTATGAAAATTAATTTGAACCTTTTTTCTTCAGAAAAATAACTGTAAAATCAATTATTTCAATACTAATACAGTGGACCCTTTACATACGATTGTTCCAATTCCCGAAGTAAAATTCAATCAAATTTTCGTCTCGACACCTGAAGTCATGCTCCAACATCCTACGTAGATCATAGGCATAGAATTTTCTCAAAGCGTCTGTCGTAGTTTCTTGTTTACGCCGGTAGACAGCAGCACGTCGGACGGACACCATTGAGCGTCGCATCAGTCAGTTCTCTGTTCTCATACTCATCGTGTGGTTGTCCTCTGTTCGGTCCGTTATTAACAGAGCTTATTATCTTCCTTTTTTCAAGTTTTATTTCATTAGAACTGAAGCAAGAAATTATAGAAAAACATGAGCGCAGTGTGCGTGTGAGTGATCTGGCTAAACAATATGGCCGGAATATGTCTATGATCTCGACGATCATCAAGCAGAAGGCAGCCATTAAAGCAGTCAAACAATCGAAGGGGATCACCATTATTCCTAAATGTCATAGCCCTACCCTGGAAGAGATGGAACGCCTTTTGTTGATATGGATAAAGGACAAAGAGATTGTTGGCGATACGATCACTAAAACGATCATTTGTGAGAAGGCCAGCGCTATCTGTTGTGACTTGAAGGCGGCGGGCTCTAGGGGTGACGCTGGGGAGAGTTCAATCGATCCTACAACGGAGGAATTCAAGGCGTCTCGCGGTTGGTTCGAGAATTTTAAGAGACGGACCGGAAATTCATTCAGTTGTTCGGCACGGAGAGGCTTCAAGTTTGGACACCAAGGCTGCTAACGATTTTATTAAGAAGTTTGAAAAGATCGTGGAAGATGAAGGCTACGTAGAGCCGCAAGTTTTCAATTGTGATGAAACCGGTCTGTTTTGGAAAAAGATGCCTAGTCGAACATATATCACCGCCGAAGAGAAGAAAATGCCTGGACATAACCCTATGAAGGCTCGGTTGACTCTTGCCCTATGTGCGAACGCCAGCGGGGACTGCAAAAGCCGTTATTGGTTTATCGTTCCGAAAACCCTACGGCATTTAAGGCACATAGAATCAATAAGGACATGCTGCATGTTTTGTGGCGTGCTAATTCTCAGGCTTGGGTTACTGGGCATTTCTTTGTTGAATGGGTAAACCTAGTTTTCGGCCCTGCTGTCAAGAAGTACCTTCAGGAGAGGAATTTGCCTTTGAAGTGTTGCTTTGCTTGAATAATGCTCCCGCTCCCCCCCAGGACTCGAAGATGATATTATCGACCAGTTCAAATTTATCAGAGTGCTGTATCTTCCACCAAACACCACCCCTATTCTCCAGCCCATGGACCAGCAAGTCATCTCTAATTCTAAGAAGCTCTGCACCAAGCACTTATTTAAGCAGTGATTTAATGTCACGCAAAGCACCAACTTAACTTTGCCTGAATTTTGGAAGAGCCATTTCAATATCGTCCACTACTTGAAGATCATAGATCAGGCTTGGAAGGGAGTACCTCGTCGGACACTGAATTCAGCTTGAAAGAAGTTTTGGCCTGCTGCTGTTTCTCCATGAGATTTTAAAGGTCTCAACAACAGACTGTGAAAGGATACACAGAATATGTTAGAATTACTTGTACTACTGTATCATTGTATACTGTAGTTTTCTAACTACTGTATTATTATACACTGCAGATATACTGGCTACTGTATTGTCATATGCTGTAGTTTTACCGGTATATTACCGGGGTTAGGCTTGTGCCTGGCGGCACTAACTGATAGAGAGAGAGAGAAAGAATGGAAAGGAGGATTCTGTATTATTATGGTTTAGCACAATAACTGGAAGTGTAGGAGGGCTACTGCCACCTACTGCCTCCTTCCCAGAATGAGAGTTCTAATGGAAGGGGAGGAATGTATTTGATTCTAGCTTCCATCCAGCTACAACTTTTGCTGCCGGCTGTAATGCCGGTTGCAAGGTTTGTGGATGGCAGTCCAAGAGAGGACTGAAGAATTCTCAACAGTATAATGGGTTTCCCACCTGCAGCCGTCAAGGCCGGCTCAGCCTTTCCGCCCGGGGGCATTCGCTTCCGTGAAGGAAAGACATAAGGGGAAGCTGGTCGAGGTGGTAACCAAACCGCCGCTTGTAGGAACCCGGCCGGCAACTCAGTGAACCCGGCAAGCTGGGATGATTGTAGAATACCGGCCAAAGGAATATTGTGACGGCTAGGCCGACACTAAAGGACAGAGGGGGGCGGGAAAAGGGTCTTATAGTTTGCAGGGGAGAAAGGCGACGGCAAATATGCCGCCTACTTTCAGCTGTAAACAAAGGAAGCATGGCTTCCTGTGCCGACGTCGTCGTGGGCAGCAGAGGAATAAGAATTCCCCTGCCAGCGACATTGTCGGTTGTAAGACATGTCTTATAGTCTACAAGGGAGAAAGGCGGCTGCAGGTATGCCGCCTACTTTCAGTTGTAAACAAAGGAAACAAAGCTTCCCATGCCGACAACGTTGTGGACGGCAGAGGAATCACGATTCCCCTGTCGGTGACATTGCCGGCTGCAAGACAATACACCCTGAGTTACTGTCATACTTCGAAGCCAGGATACTCGGCGGCAAACAAGATCGACGGTAAAAAACTATCCAAGTCAACCAAGAGTTAACTACTCGATGGCGATGATGAAAGATAGGGTTGCCGCTTGGGATGGCAGCGCTCAGGGAGGAAGAAGGGTTTACCCTCTTTTCTCTAAACGAGAAACGTATCGAATTATACCAATAATTCTAGGGGATACATATATCCCCAACCGAATTAATAAAAACGATACAAGAGGCTAAACAATAGGATTAACATTACTAACGTATACCAAACGGGTTAAGATAGCCTAACTCGCGTGGGGACTGCGGCTACGAGTGATACCACCGGGGTCCTATCGTATACAAAAGAAACGTTATTTTTTGGAAGAGGAAACATTATATATATATGCAATCTTCACTAATATAATTTGGCCTGACTAGCTAAAAAGTTTCTTTATAGCTAAATACCGAGAGCGTCGCTCTACTAACTAAATAATTGCATTTATGATGTGCAACAGCAGTCTCAAAATTATGCTAATTCAACTGTGAGAAGGGAGCTGTAAATTATACAGAGGAAAGATTAAATACTCACCTTTCCAGAGGATGAAGATGCTGGAGATTGCATGATAATATTCAGATAAACCGTAACAACACCGAGAGAAACGTGGGAGCGCACTTAGCTTAAATGCTACAGTCGAAAGGAATGAAGGGCCGTAGTAGTACAGGGAGGAGGTCCACCGGGTACCTTGATAACGGCTCCCCTTCGTTCGCCACTCTTCCCCCTCAAAGAGTTAAATCTATTCGTGGTGAAGATTACTAAGTGTCGTATCATAAATACGTCCCCTGATATTATGCGATATCCTTAAAGATATATTAAGGATACTTACGCCATGAGTTAGAATTCTGGAGACCTACAGTTAATTCTTTGGGAGTATCACTGTAGAAAATATCTCTTAAAAAGCTACCTAAAGGAACCTTCCATCAGGACAACAGGAGCGAGCCCAAAAATGTAATATATATATATATATATATATATATATATATATATATATATATATATATATATATATATATATACACAGTAGGGTCCCGAATTATGCGAGAATTTGGTCGATGAAAGGCCTCGTGTAATTGGAAATTCGTATATTTCGAAACACATCATGGCGGCAAACAGCAACCTACCCGTCAATTTTTTTCACTCCATTTCTAGCTTTCTAGCTATATATATACTGTATATACACTGTGTGTGTGTATGTATGTGTGTATGTATGTATGTATGTATGTATGTATGTATGTATGTATATATTATATATATATAAAACATATATATATATATATATATATATATATATATATATATATATATGTATATATATATATATATATATATATATATATATATATATATATATATATATACTGTAGCTTTTATCTTAACAATACTTTAAGAAATCCTTCTTATAGATTTTTTTTTTATAAAATACTGTACAAAATTTCTTTTATGGATAAATAAAACAATAAAAAGATGTTAAAGTTTTGATAATTTTCTATGACTGTAGTATTTACTACTGTACTATGCATAGCTTACAGTTTTAAGTATTTTCCGAATGATGTAGAATTATTTCCTATAGATACAAAAAACAAAAAAGGGTTTTCAAGGTTTGATACAGTATCTAGCAATAGTTAAAAATTACAGTATAGTACTGTACATACAGTATATCCATGATGACACTCCCACACGTAAACACGGCCACTAGGCGCTTGTGCACTAGGCTGCTGTACGATAATCTACCGTAATTTTCTGCCAGAAAACATCTAAGCGTCCCCCCCTGGACCAGGTTGCCGCTAACGTACCGTCACGCTTTTTTTGCCCTGAGCGGTCATTTCACTAATGATAATTTTTCAAAGTTAATATCATTTCTTTATGCTTATAATTCGTAATTATAGTTAAAAGTAGGGATATCAATTAAATGGTTGAGTAAAAAAAACAATTAATACTACTATGATTTCATTTCAAATGGCTACATAATACTGAATATTCTAATGGGTTCTTTTTATCTTCAATCGTAAATCTTGGGCCTGGATAAGCAACAAAAGGAAAGGGATAAGTCTCTCCCCCCCCCTCTCTCTCTCTCTCTCTCTCTCTCTCTCTCTCTCTCTCTCTCTCTCTCTCTCTCTCTCTCTCTTCATATCGTTTCCTGTATAGTTTTCAAATATGTTCGTCATACATTTGTACATTATTTATCCACTTTATTCTCTCTCTCTCTCTCTCTCTCTCTCTCTCTCTCTCTCTCTCTCTCTCTCTCTCTCTCTCTCTCTCTCTCTCTCTCGGCGTTTCCTTTCCCTTTATAGTTTTGTGAAATTTCGTTGTCCAGTCATTCGGTAATGAGAAGTCCTTTTCGCTTTCGGCATCGAAAGAAAACTTTGTTTCTTCAATATACTCATCACTGGAGGATTCAGAACTAGTGCTCTCATTATCAAACAGGTTATCATTATCAAATTCCTCAACAAGAATATCATTTATTTCATCTGAAGAAATAACCTTCCTCTTTAGACCGTTCATTACAAAAGGAACAACAAATAACCACTTATGCATGAACGCCCGAGCGCACTGATAGGAAACCAGTTAAATTCTAAGTTCTAACATCAAGCTACCTTCAGAAAAATAGTTGCCAGACATCATATAAGTTTCTATTCACAGTCCCCATATGCTGAGAGTGTTGCCAAGTGGTGATCCTATACTTACTATACGAGTAAACGTAATATCACGAGACTGACGGCTTGTAAAAGGCAATTAAAGTCATGAACGGAATATACAGTTGAAGGCGGTACCGAGTAGATCGTGGTGAGCGGTTTATCACGTGGGTGACGCTTAACAGGTTAAAAAAACATTTTATATAGTTCGGTATTTTCTCTATCCATCCTCTCCCAGAAAACCTTCAAATGTGAATTATCGGAATATGTGCAGATCTTGACAGTGCGATAACTAGTTAGCGACTGAGAATAAAGAAAATAAAAAGCCCGATTGACGATGCTGATGAAGAGGATATCGAATACCGATTTTTCCCTAATTGATTTTTTCTACGTTCTGTCTAATCCAATGTACAGTACATTCTTAAGTAAAGGGCTAACCCCAACATTTCTTGATGCTGCTACACTTTAATTATAGATATCTTACCTCCTATTTATAATCTTTATTTATAATAACATCTTTAGTAAAAGCTCTTCAATATCACTTTCAGGAGTAAATGCGTTTATGATCGACGATGAAATGTAAAAAAAACTTTTTCCTTTTAAGGAGGCGTTTTTTTAGAAAAAAAAAACACGAAACAAAATTACTCATATTTCATTTAATTTGATTTTCTAAGGATAAATAAAACAATATTAATTATAACATTATTATTACATAGTACCTGGTAAGATATCTTTTGCCGCAAAAGTTAACCTATAGACAGATGTTAAAATTGGTTAGCGAGTTCGTTATGATCGGCGATGGAACGTACTAAACAAAGTAATGGGTTTGGTTGTAGTGACATGTTTGGCAGTAGCATGATATAAAATAGTCTTTATTTAATTTAATTTTTGGTTTCAAAAGTACTATATAAAAGAATTTCAAACAATTTAGATGAAACGGAGCACAGCGCACTACCACTGGATGATAGCGGTAGTCTTGCACACGAAAGTAACAAAGGTGTTCCCATGACGATGCTGTTCTGTTGATTTTTGTTTTTGGAAACTTTTCAATATTTTAAATGGCACTGTTGATTTTGATGGTTTTTAATTTAAAGTTTAATGAATAGGGATTTTTCACCATAATCACAACGTAAGTATAAAAATTAATTAGTACAAATATGGAGTATTATACATATAGGTGTTGGCCAGTGAGGCTTGCCTAGCGACAAGTTCACACAACAGATGGGCAAACCTTAACATTTTTCATCCAAAACTAGTCTTAAAATGTTTGAACAGAAATCTTTCTCTCACATTCTCCCCCCCCCCCTTCTCAGATATTGGGGAACCATCACCCCCCCCCCCCCAATACAATTAAGAAAACAATAGATTTCCTACGCTTCGCGGTGCTTGACTCGCGGATTTAGAATGCTCCTCGCAGATACAGGAAATTTAATTTTTAAAAACTATCGATCGCGTAATTGAGGAATCGCGTAATTAGAACACGTGTAATTCGGGACCCTACTGTATATATATATATATATATATATATATATATATATATATATATATATATATGTATGTATATATAATATGTATATACATTATATAAATAACATATAAATATATATATATATATATATATATATATATATATATATATATATATGTATATTTATATATATATATATATATAAATATGTATATTTATATATATATATATATATATATATATATATATATATATATATATATATATATATATATATATATATATATATATATATACATATATATATATATATATATATATATATATATAGATATATAGAAAATATATATATTATATATACATATATATATTATGTATATATATATATATATATATATATATATGTATATATATATATATATATATATATATATATATATATATATATATATATATATTATTCATGACGGTCATTGCGCCATTTTTGTCAAACAAAAGGCCCCGCCAGCAAAGACCGATCGACATGCCACAAGCGTTGGGACCCTACCCAAAGCCTCACCAACTGTCCAACCATCCTATACCCCTCTACTCCCCTGAGGTCTCATTTAGACATCTTCAAAGAACAAGTGGCCGCTCAACGCCGCAACAACGGGATCCCAGGAAAAATCAGGTGGGAGATGAGTTGCGAAGGGTGTTGGGAGACGCGACCGAGGCTGATGACCAATGGGACAGCGGTCAGGCCAATGACACCGGCCCCCCATTGGGGGCACACATGGTTAACTCGACATAGGAACGGATGGGCATCCTTCTTCGCACTCCAACCTCCATCTGAGTAGGACCTGTGATACATTCTCCACAAGGGAGGAAACAGAGTCCTTTTTATCAAGGTAAGATGTCTGTTTAAGTACCTCAACCTCATTATCCTTATCCTGCCCTTCTTTATCACATCCCATTCTTTCCTTTTTCCTTAACAAAAGATCCTACCCACAGACCCTTTATCCTCCCAACCACGTGTGCCATTTGCTCCTAACCTTAATTCATTCCCCTTTGACAGTGTTGATTCCCACGTGATAGTATTTAAATTCCTAAGTTTTGTACTTTTATTTTATATGCTTAAAAGTTAACCACACGACTTCATCATGTCTCCAACCTGTGTAGTAAGTGATCTTTTAATAATTTATTTATTTCCCTTTCCAGGGAATGAGATTGCTTTGCTGAAGTCGTCCACGGTCCAACCAACTCCCCGTGAGCATGTGACAATTCAACAATAATATGTTGACAAAGTCCAGCAGGACAATTACAGGAAGGTCCAGTTCATGGAAGGGTCACCAAAGAACTCCCTACAGCGGAATTCAAGGTAACCACGTCCCAGCTTAGTAAGAAGTAAGGACTAGGGGCAGTGAGCGATCTCAGACATGAGGGCTACAACTCGATCTTGGGTCAAGACCTCCTGAAGGACGTACAGCGAATGCCCTTCAGGTGCATGAAGGCTGCCAAGCCGGAGCCCAAAACAGTGAGGATGCTTCCTGCAGGGGAAGACAAATGGCTAGCTGACATTGACCTTGGTGAGGTAGCTTGGCTAATTGAGGAGGCCCAAGAGTCTTCCTCCTCCAGCAGTGAGTCTGAGCCTCATACGCCACAAGTTAACTCTTGTGAAGGTGTGCTGCTTTCCACCACAGGGGATAGGTCTATTTCCAGCACCATGCCAGAGGTCTCAGAGGAGGGCCAGGAGTCTCCCCCCCCCCCTTCCAGCAATGAGTCTGAGCCTCGTACTCTAGAAGTCCATTCGGATGAAGCTGTGTTAGTGACCACCACTGGCGATAGGGCTGACTCAACCACCAGGCCAGAGGTCTCAGAGGAGGCAAAAGGGACCCTAAGGAGCCAGACAGAACCCATCAGATTTCAGCTGTTGGACGAGAGGCTGAAAAACTACAGGGAAGCTGCCTATTCGGCCAAAGCAGAAATGATCACTCTCTCAAAGGAGAACTTCATGCAGAAGGATGGGGTGCTCCTCAGAATCACCAGAGGCCCTCACAATCCTGCTGAGGCCCTGCGCCAGCACGTAGTTGTCCCCCGTAATTCCCGCTTGTCGGTGCTACGAATGGCCCATGAGGGACTGGGAGGGCACTCTGGGGTAAAGCGCACAACCCAACTGCTCCAGCCTCATTTCTTCTGGCCGGGCTTGCAGAAGAGTCTTAGTCTTAAGGCTTCCGTAACCTCCTGCTATCCGTGCCAAGTTACCTGTAACCCAAACCAGGTAGTGCCGAGGGCTCCTCTCCAACCCGTTCCATCCGCAGGTATTCCTTTCCCTGTGTTGGTGGAGTATGTAGGTTCCCTGACCCGGAGTAAGCGCGGGAATCGTTTTCGATTCACAATGATCGATCGATTCACGCGCTGCCTCGAAGCTGTGACAACTAGGAGTGCCAGTGCCTATCATACTAACCACGAGTTCCCACTGACCTTCCTAACGGACCATAACCCTACTTGACTGAGCGACGTAATAAGAATGAAGGGCTCATGAGGTGGGGCATAGAACTCCAGAACTACAACTGGAAGGTCAAGCGCCTAAAGAGCTCAGATGACAGTAGCAGATGTGTTGTCCCAGCATTAGTGCCCAATGCACAGTGCCATGTCCATAACGTAGCCATAGCCAGTAGGTTAATCTAGGTTGTATGAAAAAATGTTTAATTGGCCTTGGTGTCTCCCCAGGTAGATAAACTTGAGAAGCCATCTTGGCCTCATTAGTTACATTTAATTTATTTCTATGTATTAATTTTATCATTTGCATGTTGTGATCAGTCCAATTGCTTTAATTTTCATGTGTCCCACTGCACTAGGTCACTTAACTTTAACTATTATTGCATTTTTTATTTTCTAGTTGTTGCCTCAAAGCCAGAATGCTTACTTCTATGTGCCAGTTAAAGTTAATATACTTTCAAATAAAGTAAAATTATGACCCTAGTTGCAGCTTAGAAATTAATTCATTATTTTGGTGAGACTCACTGAGGGAGGAGTCATTAAGGCTAGTGGCTTCAAACCTTGCTTGCAGAGTTCTTGTCCTGTTTTAGGACAAAATCTCTGCTAAAATGGAGGGCTGTTCTTCATGACGGTCATTGCGCCATTTTTGTTATCAAACAAAAGGCCCTGCCAGTAAGGACCGGTCGACATGCCACAAGCGTTGGGATCCTACCCAGAGCCTCACCAACTGTCCAACCATCCTATACCCCTCTACTCCCCTGAGGTCTCATTTTAGACATCTTAAAGGAACAAGTGGCCGCTCAACGCCGCAACAATGGGATTCTGGAAGAAGTCAGGAGGGAGATGAGTTGCGAAGGGTGTCGGGAGAATAGACCAAGGCCGATGACCAATGGGACAGCGGTCAGGCCAATGACACCGGCCCCCCATTGGGGGCACACATGGTTAACTCGACCTAGGAACGGATGGGCATCTTTCTTCGCACTCCAACCTCCATCTGAGTAGGACCTGTGATACGTTCTCCACACGGGAGGAAACAGAGTCCTTTTTATTATCAAGGTAAGATGTCTGTTTGAGTACCTCAACCTCATTATCCTTATCCTGCCCTTCTTTATCACATCCCATTCATTTCCTTTTTTCTTAACAAAAGATCCTACCCACTGAACCTTTATCCTCCCAACCACGTGTGCCTTTTGCTCCTAACCTTAATTCATTCCCCTTTGACAGTGTTGATTCCCACATGATAGTATTTAAATTCCTAAGTTTTGTACTTTTATTTTATATGCTTAAAAGTTAACCACACGACTTCATCATGTCTCCAGCCCGTGTAGTAAGTGATCGGTTAATGATTTATTTATTTCCCTTTCCAGGGAATGAGATTGCTTTGGTGAAGTCGTCCACGGTCCAACCAACTCCCCGTGAGCATGTGACAATTCAACAATAATATGTTGACAAAGTCCAGCAGGACAATTACAGGAAGGTCCAGTTCATGGAAGGGTCACCAAAGAACTCCCTACAGCGGAGTTCAAGGTAACCACGTCCCAGCTTAGTAAGAAGTAAGGACTAGGGGCAGTGAGCGATCTCAGACATGAGGGCTACAACTCGATCTTGGGTCAAGACCTCCTGAAGGACGTACAGCGAATGCCCTTCAGGTGCATGAAGGCTGCCAAGCCGGAGCCCAAAACAGTGAGGATGCTTCCTGCAGGGGAAGACAAATGGCTAGCTGACATTGATCTTGGTGAGGTAGCTTGGCTAAGTGAGGAGGCCCGAGAGTCTTCCTCCTCCAGCAGTGAGTCTGAGCCTCATACGCCACAAGTTAACTCTGGTAAAGGTGTGCTGATTTCCACCACAGGGGATAGGTCTATTTCCAGCACCATGCCAGAGGTCTCAGAGGAGGGCCAGGAGTCTCCCCCCCTTCCAGCAATGAGTCTGAGCCTCGTACTCTAGAAGTCCATTCGGATGAAGCTGTGCTAGTGACCACCACTGGCGATAGGGCTGACTCAACCACCAGGCCAGAGGTCTCAGAGGAGGCAAAAGGGACCCTAAGGAGCCAGACAGAACCTATCAGATTTCAGCTGCCGGACGAGACTGAAAAACTACAGGGAAGCTGCCTATTCGGCCGAAGCAGAAATGATCACTCTCTCAAAGGAGAACTTCCTGCAGAAGGATGGGGTGCTCCTCAGAATCATCCGAGGCCCTCACAATCCTGCTGAGGCCCTGCGCCAGCACGTAGTTGTCCCCCGTAATTCCCGCTTGTCGGTGCTACGAATGGCCCATGAGGGACTGGGAGGGCACTCTGGGGTAAAGCGCACAACCCAACTGCTCCAGCCTCATTTCTTCTGGCCGGGCTTGCAGAAGAGTCTTAGTCTTAAAGCTTCCGTAACCTCCTGCTATCCGTGCCAAGTTACCTGTAACCCAAACCAGGTAGTGCCGAGGGCTCCTCTCCAACCCGTTCCATCCGCAGGTATTCCTTTCCCTGTGTTGGTGGAGTATGTAGGTTCCCTGACCCGGAGTAAGCGCGGGAATCGTTTTCGATTAACAATGATCGATCGATTCACGCGCTGCCTCGAAGCTGTGACAACTAGGAGTGCCAGTGCCTATCATACTAACCACGAGTTCCCACTGACCTTCCTAACGGACCATAACCCTACTTGACTGAGCGACGTAATAAGAATGAAGGGCTCATGAGGTGGGGCATAGAACTCCAGAACTACAACTGGAAGGTCAAGCGCCTAAAGAGCTCAGATGACAGTAGCAGATGTGTTGTCCCGGCATTAGTGCCCAATGCACAGTGCCATGTCCATAACGTAGCCATAGCCAGTAGGTTAATCTAGGTTGTATGAAAATTTTTTTAATTGGCCTTGGTGTCTCCCCAGGTAGATAAACTTGATGAGCCATCTTGGCCTCATTAGTTACATTTAACTTATTTCTATGTATTAATTTTATCATTTGCATGTTGTGATTAGTCCATTTGCTTTAATTTTCATGTGTCCCACTGCACTAGGTCACTTAACTTTAACTATTATTGCATTTTTTATTTTCTAGTTGTTGCCTCACAGCCAGAATGCTTACTTCTATGTGCCAGTTAAAGTTAATATACTATCAAATAAAGTAAAATTATGACCCTAGTTGCAGCTTAGAAATTAATTCATTATTTTGGTGAGACTCACTGAGGGAGGAGTCATTAAGGCTAGTGGCTTCAAACCTTGCTTGCAGAGTTCTTGTCCTGTTTTAGGACAAAATCTCTGCTAAAATGGAGGGCTGTTCTTCATGACGGTCATTGCGCCATTTTTGTTATCAAACAAAAGGCCCTGCCAGTAAAGACCGGTCGACATGCCACAAGCGTTGGGATCCTACCCAGAGCCTCAATAACTGTCTAACCATCCTATACCCCTCTACTCCCCTGAGGTCTCATTTTAGACATCTTCAAGGAACAGGTGGCCGCTCAACGCCGCAACAATGGGATTCCGGAAGAAGTCAGGAGGGAGATGAGTTGCGAAGGGTGTCGGGAGAATATACCAAGGCCGATGAATAATGAGACAGCGGTCAGGCCAATGACACCGGCCCCCCATTGGGGGCACACATGGTTAACTCGACCTAGGAACGGATGGGCATCTTTCTTCGCACTCCAACCTCCATCTGAGTAGGACCTGTGATACGTTCTCCACACGGGAGGAAACAGAGTCCTTTTTATTATCAAGGTAAGATGTCTGTTTGAGTACCTCAACCTCATTATCCTTATCCTGCCCTTCTTTATCACATCCCATTCATTTCCTTTTTTCTTAACAAAAGATCCTACCCACTGAACCTTTATCCTCCCAACCACGTGTGCCTTTTGCTCCTAACCTTAATTCATTCCCCTTTGACAGTGTTGATTCCCACATGATAGTATTTAAATTCCTAAGTTTTGTACTTTTATTTTATATGCTTAAAAGTTAACCACACGACTTTATCATGTCTCCAGCCTGTGTAGTAAGTGATCGGTTAATGATTTATTTATTTCCCTTTCCAGGGAATGAGATTGCTTTGGTGAAGTCGTCCACGGTCCAACCAACTCCCCGTGAGCATGTGACAATTCAACAATAATATGTTGACAAAGTCCAGCAGGACAATTGCAGGAAGGTCCAGTTCATGGAAGGGTCACCAAAGAACTCCCTACAGCGGAGTTCAAGGTAACCACGTCCCAGCTTAGTAAGAAGTAAGGACTAGGGGCAGTGAGCGATCTCAGACATGAGGGCTACAACTCGATCTTGGGTCAAGACCTCCTGAAGGACGTACAGCGAATGCCCTTCAGGTGCATGAAGGCTGCCAAGCCGGAGCCCAAAACAGTGAGGATGCTTCCTGCAGGGGAAGACGAAAGGCTAGCTGACATTGATCTTGGTGAGGTAGCTTGGCTAAGTGAGGAGGCCCAAGAGTCTTCCTCCTCCAGCAGTGAGTCTGAGCCTCATACGCCACAAGTTAACTCTGGTGAAGGTGTGCTGATTTCCACCACAGGGGATAGGTCTATTTCCAGCACCATGCCAGAGGTCTCAGAGGAGGGCCAGGAGTCTCCCCCCCCCCCCTTCCAGCAATGAGTCTGAGCCTCGTACTCTAGAAGTCCATTCGGATGAAGCTGTGTTAGTGACCACCACTGGCGATAGGGCTGACTCAACCACCAGGCCAGAGGTCTCAGAGGAGGCAAAAGGGACCCTAAGGAGCCAGACAAAACCCATCAGATTTCAGCTGCCGGACGAGAGGCTGAAAAACTACAGGGAAGCTGCCTATTCGGCCGAAGCAGAAATGATTACTCTCTCCAAGGAGAACTTCCTGCAGAAGGATGGGGTGCTCCTCAGAATCATCCAAGGCCCTCACAATCCTGCTGAGGCCCTGCGCCAGCACGTAGTTGTCCCCCGTAATTCCCGCTTGTCGGTGCTACGAATGGCCCATGAGGGACTGGGAGGGCACTCTGGGGTGAAGCGCAACACCCAACTGCTCCAGCCTCATTTCTTCTGGCCGGGCTTACAGAAGAGTCTTAGTCTTAAGGCTTCCATAACCTCCTGCTATCCGTGCCAAGTTACCTGTAACCCAAACCAGGTAGTGCCGAGGGCTCCTCTCCAACCCGTTCCATCCGCAGGTATTCCTTTCCCTGTGTTGGTGGAGTATGTAGGTTCCCTGACCCGGAGTAAGCGCGGGAATCGTTTTCGATTCACAATGATAGATCGATTCACGCGCTGCCTCGAAGCTGTGACAACTAGGAGTGCCAGTGCCTATCATGCTAACCACGAGTTCCCACTGACCTTCCTAACGGACCATAACCCTACTTGACTGAGCGACGTAATAAGAATGAAGGGCTCATGAGGTGGGGCATAGACCTCCAGAACTACAACTGGAAGGTCAAGCGCCTAAAGAGCTCAGATGACAGTAGCAGATGTGTTGTCCCGGCATTAGTGCCCAATGCACAGTGCCATGTCCATAACGTAGCCATAGCCAATAAGTTAATCTAGGTTGTATGAAAAAATTTTTAATTGGACTTGGTGTCTCCCCAGGTAGATAAACTTGAGGAGCCATCTTGGCCTCATTAGTTACATTTAATTTATTTCTATGTATTAATTTTATAATTTGCATGTTGTGATTAGTCCATTTGCTTTAATTTTCATGTGTCCCACTGCACTAGGTCACTTAACTTTAACTATTATTGCATTTTTTATTTTCTAGTTGTTGCCTCACAGCCAGAATGCTTACTTCTATATGCCAGTTAAAGTTAATATACTATCAAATAAAGTAAAATTATGACTCTAGTTGCAGCTTAGAAATTAATTCATTATTTTGGTGAGACTCACTGAGGGAGGAGTCATTAAGGCTAGTGGCTTCAAACCTTGCTTGCAGAGTTCTTGTCCTGTTTTAGGACAAAATCTCTGCTAAAATGGGGGGCTGTTATTCATGACGGTCATTGCGCCATTTTTGTTATCAAACAAAAGGCCCTGCCAGCAAGGACCGGTCGACATGCCACAAGCGTTGGGATCCTACCCAGAGCCTCACCAACTGTCCAACCATCCTATACCCCTCTACTCCCCTGAGGTCTCATTTTAGA
>NC_090733.1:69580171-69585171 GCF_036898095.1 Palaemon carinicauda
AATCTTTAAGGTAGTAAGCAGTGAAGGTCGACTGGTTGGACCAAGTTCCCGCTTGGAGCACTTGTGCTACCGACATGTTTTTCTCGAATGCTAGGGAGGTGCTTATGCCCCTAACATTGTGAGCCCTGAGCTTCCCTGGTGTTGAAAGTCCCTCCTTTGAGTAGGCTTGCATTATCACCTGCCTGAGCCAGAACGAAACTGTATTCTTCGATATCCTCTTCTTCGTTTTACCCCAGGAAACGAATAGGTTCTTAACAGATGGGTGGGTGCTTGCCGTTCGCTTGAGGTACTTCCTAATTGCCCTAACTGGGCACAGTCTCAGGTCTTCCTGGTTCCTTACGTTCGGGATAGCAGGGATAGAAAAACTCTCGAACCTAGGGTCCCACACCGAGGGGTTCTGAGTCTTGGCCACGAAGGAGGGGACAAACTTCAAGGTTACCTCCTTTCATCCCCTTACGTGTTCCACTTCGTATGACAACCCGTGTATTTCGCCCACTCTCTTAGCTGAAGCCAACGCTAGCAAGAAGACCGTCTTGAGGGTGAGGTTCTTGTCCACGATGTCCTTCAACAGTTCGAAAGGCGGTTTTCGGAGCATATCCAGAACTCTTGCTAAATCCCAATTCGGGATTCTAGGAGCGGAAGGGGGGCAGGCTTGCTCGAAAGCCTTAATGAGCATAGAAATGTGCCTGGAGGCGCCCGGGTCTATGCCCTTGAGAAGGAAGACTTGACCGAGGGCCGCCCGAACTCCCTTAATAGCTGGGACTGACATGGCTAATCTATCCCTGAGATGAACCATGAAGTCTGCTATAATTGGCACGGAGCTTCCAAGGGCTCTATCTCCTTGTCCCTGCACCACTTAACGAACACCGCCCACTTAGACTGGTAGACGGCTGTGGAAGATTTCCGCAGGTACAGAGACATTCTCTTGGCTGTTTTGCTAGAGTACCCTTGTTTCTTCAGGAGTCGCTGGATAACCTCCAGGCGTGTAGACGAAGGGCCCGTGGGTTTCCGTGAACCCGCTGAAAGTGAGGTTGTCTTAGCAGGTCTGATCTGACGGGCAGAGGCCAGGGAGGAAGAGTGGTGAGACTCCTTAGGTCTGCGAACCATTCTCTCTCTGGCCACCAGGGCACTACCAAAGTCATCCTTAGGTTGGTTGCTGTTCGTACCCTGTTGAGGACTTGTCTTATTAGGGAGAAGGGGGGGAAGGCGTACACGTCCAGGCCGTCCCACTTGTGCTGAAAGGCGTCTTCCATTGCCGCCTTCGGGTCTGGGACAGGAGGACAAATTACGGGGAGTTGAGCGTTCCACCTTGTTGCAAACAGGTCCATTACCGGGACCCCCACATCTGGATAATGTGGCTTGCCACTTGTGGGTGTAGGGACCACTCCGTCGCTACTACTTGCCCCGCCCTGCTGAGGCCATCTGCTAGGACGTTCTTCTTCCCCGGAATGAACCTTGCCGTCAGGTTGACGTCCTGCTTCTCCGCCCACCTTAGGATTTGAAGGGCCAGATCGCACAACTCCTTCGATCTCAGTCCCCCCTCCTTCTTCACGTATGCCACCATGGTTGCGTTGTCTGACATCAGGGCTACTGAGTTCCCCCTCATGTCCTCCTCGAAGTGGTAGCAGGCTTCCTGGACTGCCCTCATTTCCAGGACATTGATGTGGAGGGACTTCTCTTCTTCCGTCCATGTTCCCTTTGCGGTCCCTTCTCGGAGGTGGGCTCCCCACCCTAACTTCGATGCGTCCGTGAAGAGAAGGAGCTCTGGAGGTTGGTTGGAAAGTGGCATCCCTCTCAGGGTGTGTGAGCGATCCTGCCACCACTCTAAGGCCCGTCTGGTCTCCTGCAGGACCGGCACCACTAAGTCCGGGGAATTATTCTGGTTCCACTGTTCTTTTAGGTTCCACTGAACCACCCTCAGGTGCTGTCTTCCGTGGGGAACCAGCTTCTCCAGGGACACCAAGTGTCCTACCAACCTCTGCCAATCCTTCGCTCTTTTGGGTTGTCCTCGAAGGAAGGGCAAGAGCACCCGGTCCAGGTTGTCTAGTCTGTCTGTGGACGGGAATGCCTTGACCTGTAACGAGTCGAGTACTATTCCCAGGTACGTCGTCCTGTTGGTCGGGGTTAACTGCGACTTCTCCAAGTTGACCATGATGCCCAGGTTTTTGCACAAACGTAGAAGATCTTCGCCCTGTCGTTTCAAGTCTACCCTTGAGGATGAAAGGAGTAGCCAGTCGTCCAGGTATCTGATGAGACGAATGCCCCGTTCGTGTGCCCAAACGGAGACCGTCGTGAACACTCGTGAATACCTGGGGGGGCTGTTGAAAGACTGAAACACAAGGCCTTGAGTTGCAACACCTGGGCACCCCACTTCACCCGGAGAAACTTCCTGCTTGATGGGTGGACGGGTACCTGGAAGTAGGCGTCCTTGAGGTCTACAGATATCATAAAGTCCCCTTCCCTCAAGGACGCCATGACTGTCTTTGGTGTGTCCATCTTGAAGGTTATCTTCTTGATGAATTTGTTGAGGGCTGACAGGTCTATTACTGGCCTCCAACCTCCCGTCGCTTTCTCCACTAGGAACAGGTGGCTGTAGAATCCCGGACCCGGCAACTCCACTGCTTCTAGGGCTCCTTTTTGCAACATCTTGGTGACCTCTTCATCGAGTGCAGCCCTCCTCGCTGGGTCCTTGGACACCAACCAGTCCGCCTTGGACGCTGGGATCAACGGGGGCGGTTCTTCCAAGAACAGAATCCTGTAGCCCTCTCTCAAAACTGATACTGTCCACAGATCTGCTCCGTGGAGCTTCCATGCTTGCCATGCTAGTCTGAGGCATCCCCCTACCTGAGGCTTGGGCAGGGAAGGGGAGCCTCCCATCTTATCTCCTACGGGAGGAACGGCCTGCTCGGCTTCTCCTGGAGGAGGAGTAGGAGCTCCTATACGTGGGTGGTGCCGCGGAGGATCCCCTTCGGGAGGGATTCGTCGAGGTAGGCCACTGCCCCGACGGGGGTTCTCGTCTTCCATGGGTTGGGACGGGACGCGCAGTCACGGGCCTCCTGAAGGCAGGGGGACGCGCCGTCTGCGGCTTCAGGCTGGAGAGTTCCCTCTTCTTGGCCAGTTTCTTCAACGCCCGAGCTTCACTGTCGGGGATCTTGGCCGGAAGATTCTTGAGTAGGGCGTCTCTTCTCCGCAGAACCCAGTTAGCCGAGAGCCAAGGATTGGAACGTCAGGAATTCAAGTGCTCGGCTACCCGACCACAGCAACTGGTTCAGAGCATCCGGTTTTGTAGGCTCCATTGAGTCCATTGGGATCTGGGTGCCGACCAAGGTGGTGGCCCACCAATCCAGCCAGGATGCTACGTTCACCAGGTCCTTGGACATCTCCTCCATCATAGCTGACTCGGCCTGGGAGAAGAATGTAGACGCCGAGGCTGCCTTCTCGTCCGAGACGCCCTGGCACAGGATGTCAAGGGATTCCGCCGTCTTGCAAGGGCCATTCGTCCTGCCCTCTAAGGAGTAGTACTTCGTCTGCGATTTTAGGCCTTGTAAAAGTTTCGCCAAACTATAGCCCCTGGCGGAGTCACTATTACAGACGATAACTTTGTCGATATGGGCCTTTCCGATTCCCACGTACCTGGCCTCGGGTAGGGAGAGAGAGGATTTCTTCTGGGCGCGGGCGTCGAAGAACTTATTCAGGCCAGAGGTCCACGTTTCCACTTCCTGAGGGGCGGGTTCCACCAAGTTATTGTACCCCCTGATCACTGCTAGGACTCTCCTGTAAGCGGAGTCCTCCGCCGTCGACGTCTCGCCTTCTCCTTCCTCCGAACGATGGGGTGAGGCGTGGCCACGGGCGCCTTCAAGTCGACGGGTCCCTCGGCTCCTTCTCTCATCATCGTCCGGCACTTCTCTCCTCCTCGAGGGCTTTTTGGGCGAGATGGGCTCCTCCGTGAGATCGCTCGATGGAGATGCCCGTCCTCGTGTAGCTTCTCGATGGGGGGACATGTCGAGGCTGACCATTCTCGATGACGACTCCCTCCGCTGGGCGGATTGAGTGTCTCTCGGACGGGACTTAGACCAGCAAGACGGAGGTACCCATCCTCGTGCATCTTCTCGATGGGGGGACCTGTCGAGGCGGCCCATCCTCGATGACGACTCCCTCCGCTGGGCAGATTGAGTGTCTCTCGGACGGGACTTAGGCCTGCAAGACGCGGTCCTCCGCTCATCGGGAGACTCCCTGGCGAGGCACGTGGAGGCCCTTCTAGGAGGAGTCTCCGCCCGCTCCGGTGTCGCTCTAGTGGGTCTGGTCAGGTCCTTCATTCTCTTGCTAGGGACGAAAACCCACGTCCCTTGCGGTGAGTCTGGTCTCCTGCTTTTGGATGGAGGGGAGCGGGGGCTTCTAGTGTCCCGAGATCGTGTGGGAGACCGCGAAGGGGAGTTCCTCCGCACAGAGCGATCTCTCTTCCTCCTCTGGCGTCTGCGACGTTCCCTGCTCGAGGAATCAGACGATTCACGTCCCGAGGAGTAGGCCTTCTCGCCATACCGAGACCTTGAACTCAACTTTGGCTTCTTGGGGCTCCTCCGCAGCCCTGACGAAGAAGGAATTGGGCGATGATCCTGAAGAGGTGGCTTCGTCGGTACCCATGCCGACGGGCGAGGTATGCAGGAGAAGGCCTCGCTGAATCCTTCCTCGATGTCCAGTGGGGACCTCAGCGGCGTCCTTGTTAAGTCCCACGCCAATGGGTCCTCCTGCGGGGATTCTTCTCTGCCGACAGCGCCCTCTGTCGCTGATGTCCCTGAAACGATTACCCAGCAATCTGGCGAAGAAAACGGAGCATTATTAGGCCACATGGGGTCCTCCGTTGCGACGCGGCCCCTATGTGAGAGAGCCACGTCCTTCGGAGCCCCACTACACTCACCTACAGGCGCCTGCACCGCCTTAGCAAAAGAAGATTCCCCCGCACAATCACTCTCAAGGGAAGGATGCGCCAACTGTTTTCCTTT